>NC_040018.1:10802767-10966141 GCF_000972845.2 Larimichthys crocea | reverse complement strand
AAATAAATGAAAAAGAATGACCCTTGTTTCCCTGCCAAACTGCGCTCAGGCCATTATGGGCAGGATTTTGGAGACGTGAGCAGAAATCTAAGCTTTTATCCTGCAGCCTTACACATGTTGTGAGGACCACACATTGTACCTTACATGGCTGCTCATGTATGTGTCCTCTCGTGGCCTGTACAGCAGAAACCAGTCTTATTTTCCTGACACCAAAGTGCCACACACACACCCGCCCACATCAAGCAAGGCCAATTGACGCACATCAAAGCATCGCACAGATGAGCCATGCAGACAGAAGAAGTGGTGAGGTCACAGAAGAATGACAGCTATGCGGTATGATTTACCTATCTAGGCAGTGAATGTGATAAAATTGCTGCTTTTCTGAAGAGCTGGTGTTGGGGAAAAATGACACTGGCCTAACCTGATGTGTCGACATATGCCATTGGAGGTTGACGTGTGTTGTCAGGTCAGGGTACGCCACTGTCCTGGAGACAACACAGGTGGGTGGGTTTATATAGAAAAGAATAGCTGCGGGTGTTTTGACAGTGATGCTGGCCCAATTCAAGCACTTAGTCAAATGCATGGTACATGACATGGTACATGGTACATGGTACATATATATATATATATATATACACACACACACACAACTTGGGTGTTTGTGTTAATTATCTGTTTAGCTGCCACTGATAATTATTTCTGGGTAAATCATTCGGACTACAAAAATCCAAATTGACTTTAATCCAAAATGTTACTGTCTCCTAAATCCCATGATGTTGTCTTCATATAGTTTGTTTTGATCAAAATGTCTATTTACTTTCACATAAAACAAAGCAAAACAAAACATGTCATAACTGAGAAGCTGAAAACAAAGTTTAGTGTTTTTGCTTGATTGTTAATGCTGATTATTTAATTGTTTCAGCTCTACTAACATCCACAGACACAGAAACCAAAAGATCTTAACACAGACACACGCGTCACACTGGACTTTAGTAAGATTCAATGTCATCGCCCTCTTTTAATTAGCTTTTTGTTTCTTACCAAGTATTGAATTTCTTAAGACCCAGGGGGACATGAAGACTTTATTGTTTTTCAAAATGCTTTTTCACATCTGGCTTAAATTCTGTTGTGACCACACTTCTGTTGTCCACACCTCCTTCACATGGATGAGTAAGAGCACATCACTGTTAGAATTTTTTAGAATGTTTCAATATTATTCATGTCCAATGTCTGTGACAGCTAAAGCTCTTTTGATATTTAATGGAGAAAGACAGTTATAGTGCGCCAATGTCTCTGTTTCTAAATGCTGAAGAAGTGTTAATAAGTATTCAGATGTTGTACTTAAAGGTCTGGTGTGTTAGATTAAGGGGGATCCATGGACAGATATAATTATATGATATAATAATGATATAATATTCATCAGTATGTTTTCATTAATATAACCACCTGAAGATAAGAACTACTTTAGAATTTAGGTTTTTACAAAGGGAGCAAATCATCTTCCATGGAGTCCACCGTGTTTCTGTTCAGTTCTTTTCGGCCACCATAGCTTCTCCCCTATAGGCTTAGAAGGGGAGGGTGAGCCGAGGAGTATTCAGTTGGTTCCTACAAAATTGTTAAGACTGGCGCTTTAAGAAAAAGTAGCAATACACAGTGTCAATTGTCATGGATTGAAAATTTTATTCATAAACATACACAACAAGTACAAAACGTCAAAATAAATTATTATTTAATCATATTTTCTTTTTTGTTAGATTAGTTTTTTCTTAAATTTGGGGTCCCTGCTGTTAGCTGACGTTAGCTCAGTTTGTTAGCCAGGCTGTCTGCACTGTTAGTGTTTGTACCACACAAAATACAGATCTCTATGCAATGTCACTTTAAAATATAAAGTTGCATGAAATGGAAGTGCTCAAGTTTATGTACCTCATATTTGTTTATACGTACTTGACAAAATTTTACATTCCACCACTGGATTTCAGGACAAATGCTTTTGATATTCTGACATTCATGTTGCTTTGAAATGCAACATGAATGTCTGTTATATCAGGAAAAAAAAGCGATATATTTGCCACAGGTTGCCCAACCCCTGCTTATATTCATTCATAAATCAATTAGTAAGACTGTGAATGATTTTGCGTTCAACCACACCCCCTGCACTGATGTATCGAGCATACTGGGAAGATGGATTGAACAATAAGGCATCAGTGTTGTGTGTATTCTTTTGTTGAAATAAAACAGTGAAAGCTAATAGTAAAACAAAGACTGTGTTTTGTATGTTTGTCCGACATTGGTCCTGTGCCTGCAGGTTACATGATGCTCAGTGTGTCTGCCTGCAGTTTTAGAGACATGATTCAACTACAGTAGTTATTAGATGTGTACCTGGTAGTCAATTTATGGATTGATCCAAGTCTACAATAATAGCATTGTCGTAGTACAGTATATTTGCTGTTACTGCTTCCATGGTGATTGAGGATTTGCAGTCAGAGATAACAATAGTTTATAATCACTGATGTTCTTGTCCTATCACCTTCTCCTGCATCGAGCCACTAACATCAGCTATGTTTCATATACTAATACAGAATAATTATTTTTATAAATCACCAGGAAGACAACTTTGAAGGGTGTATTTTGTTACATTTACATGTCTTATACCTCTTCTACCAGAGACACTATGTCATGGTAAAAAACAAAATCTGACATCTGAAACACTGTAAAAATAGAATTATTACAATGAAAAATGTTAAATGTATTTCTGTTTCATTATTAATTATTTTATCTAAAGGAGCCATGTGAGGGAATTAGAGGCATCTAGCGTTGTAGTTGCAGACTATAACCCTCTCATTTCACCCTCTACTTCCTAACGTGAAGGAAACAACAAACAAACAAACAAAAAAACACCTAATCAAGAGCCAGTGTTTGTCCATTCTGGGCTACTGTAGAAACATGACAGACTCTGTAGTCTGGCTCTGTAGATGTAAAAAACTCATTATTAGGTAACAAAATCATTTTTATTTTCATGTGACTATATACTAAACAAACATAGTTATACATTTAATATTCAATTTCTGCCATATAAGTATCTAAATAAAAAGGGCTTGATCTTAATCTGCAAACTAAATAGTTAAGTAGTAGAGTTGTAGAAAAGTAAAGTACAATCTTCCTCTGGTGGCGTATAAAGTAGTAGAAAATAGGAAAATTCTTGTAAGGTACAAATGAGTAGTAGTAAAATCAATAATAATCAATCAAAACTGATGCAGCAGAACCAAAGATGTCGTCTTTGTTTATTCTATGCATTCAAAACAAAAGACACCTACATTAACCACAATGCAACTCAACCTGATGCTGTATTAAAATTACCAAAGCTCCATCTGGCAGCAAGGGCTGGCTCAATTCGTGACAGCAGCAGCTAGTAGTGGCACTTCCTGCCGCGGCAGCTGGCAGTATCTGAGGCAGCTGCCACTGACCTGCCACCACAGTTGCTGGTTTCTGAGGCAGCTGCCACTGACCTGCCACGGCAACGTCTGCTATTATGGGCATCTGTTTTTAATTTCTATTTTATAAAACAGTTGTCAGAGCTGTATTTGACTCACTGGCAGTAGCATTTATATTACGTGAATTCTGCATTCATTTGCAAGGTTTTCTTAATTAATCTCTCAGCCACTGTGCATGTGTGCCGCGGCAGTGCCGGACACCGCCAACTGCTGCTGTTATGGGCATTTGTTTTTATTTTATAAAACAGTCATTGTTGTATTAGACTCGATGGAAGTAACATTTACATCATGTGATTTCTGCATAAATTCACATCGATTTAATTAATCTCTCAACATCTGTCTCAACCGCTGCCACTGTGTGGGGCATGCAGAACTCATGTAAAAGAAATGTTACTTCCATTGAGTCTAATACAACAATGACTGTTTTATAAAATAAAAAATAAAAACAGATGATCAAAGCTGCAGCAGCTGCCTCAGACACAGCGTCAGCGGTTGAGAGATTAATTAAGAAAACCTCGCAAATTAATGCAGAACTCACGTAATAGAAATGCTTTCCATGACTTTTTTTTCACATATGCTTTATACTTTGAGTGCAGCACTTGTCTACATGTTGTTAGATACATCAATATATCGGTTTTGATCAGCACATGACCCCATGTGCTCCACTGTACGCACTTGACCTGCTTCATGGCTCTCTGGAACCAACAAAATAATAAACATTTCAAAATTATGACGGTTATTTTATAAAATATTTATATGAAATTTAGAAAACAGTCTAATCAAATCAGTGCTGTGGGTACAGTACATGTAAAACATGTACAATGTCAGTAAAACTTAAAGAAAAATATCCTTCATGAAGAAATATGTTCACTTTAAAAGTGAATGTTTCTTTTTTTCTTCTTCTCTATATAGATCCACTGTCGTGCATCAGTTTGAAACAAAGTCGTGAGTAACATTTTCTTACCCATGTTCACCTCCTGATACATGGTTAACAGTGTGATTCAGTGATGATCTTGTGGCAATAAAATCTAAAGTATCCAGGAGATTAAATGTCGTGACATACTCGACAACTCACATCAACAGTGATTTGCATGAACTGACATCAACTGATGTCAAAAGGGAGGGCCATTTAAACTCATGATAACGGCATCATTTCATATTAGATTAAAACAGCATATAATTTTAGAAACAGTTAAATGTTACTTGCGCCATTTAGTTTCCAAGGTAACGACAAGGGTATATTTAGTGTGCACTAAACTAAGACAGAAGAAAAAAAGTGTTAATAATCTTGATGGAGCAATTACAATTAGTCAAACTCAAATAGTAAAGATCAAAACACCTCATCTGCTTACAGTTGAAGGTGAGAGAATGCTCAAGAACAACCACCCAGCTCATTCAGCACCACTTCTGACACTTGCGTCATTCAGTATTTAGTGGCATTACTGATACACATGGTACAGTAGAGGTTTCACTTTAGCTACTCATCAAGGGAGGTTCAGGGAAAATACAGACGTCAATGGCAGGAGGTGTTTTTTTTTTTTTTGTTATGTTGAGCTATTTAACCACAGTAACTACTGATTATACCGGTAAATCATTAGCAATGCAAGAAAATCTGTTTGTTCTTTATTGAATTTCATCAAAGTGTTTTTAAACCGTATTATACAGGATCATTACCATATCAAACCAAAGATGTTTGTAATGAAAATTGGTGTGAAGAAAAGCTTAAGACACATGAAATGAATTATGAGATTTCGTTTTCAGTACATTTTATATTACAAATAGACAAAAAACACAAAGGTCTCATACTTTTATTTGGGTATAAAAAGTTTATATATTTTTACGTAACACGTCAAACTTTCGTGTTCTCACTTTAGTTTGGACAGTTTTTTCAGTGCTATGCTAATGGAAGAGAAAGACAGGCCGGCGAGACTGGGATTGTGAAGCCTAATTTAAAGTATATAACACATTCACTGTACACATAATCAGGTTCTTCTGATTAGTGTTGTTTCTTTATTTCATTCATAAGTTCACTTTTTTTTTTTTTTTAAGCACAGAAGTTCATTGTTGACCTTTGGGAGCAGTTTATTAAAGGCCCAGTGTGTAGGATTTTATGGCATCTTGCAACCCTCTTGTATCACCCTTTCTCTACTACAGAGAAGGAGAAAATATGATTGCCGCAAGTCCCTGTCTAGGCCCAGTGTTTAGTTTGTCCATTATGGGCTACTGTAGAAACATGGCAGTTCAACATAGCGGACTCCATGGAAGAAGACCCCTGGCATCTGTAGATATAAAAGAATAACTCTGGGGTAACAAAAACATAACTATTCTTATTTTTAAGGAATTATAGTTATGAATGAAAACATACGAATGTTATATTTGTGCCACATTCTGTAAATAGAGCTCTTAAATCTGACACACTGGACCTTTAAAGCAAAAAGTGCTTTTCTGTGCAAGTCAGAGCCAAATATAAACAGGAAACTGTGGAGAAAGGAAGTGGATGGACATGGCGATAACAAAGGGACTGATGGTCGAAATCAAACCTGAGCCAATGCCATAAGGACTTAGCTGTAGTAAATGGGGCACACACTCTTTTGGGTGGCATCTTGAATATATACCATATTTGTGACACATGGTATTTCCATGGTTTCCTCCAACCAGAGGACGTTTTGTGTGTGAGATTCATTCACCCCACACTGTTCAGTGCCCTCATGAACCCATAGCATTCTCTAACACATTAACAACCTTTAATGGCTTTGCTTAACCTGATTTTAACTTTGTAAAAAAGTGTCTCTAGTTGTAAAAATGTTTTGATGAAAACTGAATTTCTATTCTCTCATAATTACCGCCTGACTGCTACTCTTAGTTTAGCTGAGCGTCCTCGAGGATTCTCTATTACGTCGTCCTTCTCTGGAGTGATCACTTTCCTTTGCAGCTGAACCCAATAAACACTTCCACCATCTTTTTTTTCCTTTACGGTGCTTTGCTTCCTCGGGCTAAAGTGATACTGATCTAGATTAGACAAGTCATCATCCTGGAGGAAACGTTTGACCAGTCTGTCTTCCAGAGAATGGAAGGTGAGTACGCAGAGGCGTCCTCCAGGTTTCAGTGCTGCACGGGCAGCACGCAGGCCTGCATGAAGTTCATTCAGCTCGTCGTTCACGAAGATACGCAGAGCTTGGAAAGTCTTGGTGGCCACGTGTGCAGGTCTGTGGAGTCGATCTTTACGAGCGTAGATGACTGCAGGAGGAAATGATCCTAGAGACAAGGAAACAGTCAGAGTGAGAGTGGAACACTAATGCACCGCAACATTTTGTTGTTACTGTATTTTTTACAGTTAATAATAATAAAACAAAAAACACAAAGAATAATACAGTAAAAGTGCTCAGTGTAAACCAAACAATGCTGCTGGAGAGGCTTCAAAGATTTATGTACTTTAAAGAAATATAAAACATGACAAACATAGAAACATGACTGCAGGTGACAAAGTGGATATATAAATGGACTGCGGAAATAATAAGTTGATTAAATGATTAATGTTTAAAGCAAAGTATTTAATGATTACAGCTTCCTAAATGTTTAGCTTTTGTGCTTTACTTTGTCTAATGTGACAATGAACTGAACATCTTTGTAAATCGGACTGTCAGTCTGACAAAACTCACCTTGGGCTTTAGTAAATTGTGACAGTCATTTTTAACCATCTCCTGATATTTTACCGCCCAGATGATAATTAGGTTAATTAGAAAATCATTTGCAGATTAATCAATTGCAGCGTTAGTTGACGCTTTTGATTGGTAGCCTGAAGAAAGATGTTCAGGAAGTACTACCTCCCTGAAGAAGTAACTAAAGGTGTGGTCACGCAGGATTGTGCTTCCCATTTATTTCTATGAGGAACATGAGGTACTCGCTCAGTGATGCCAATTCACTTTGCGCAATTCAATCTGACTTTTCCTTTAACCCGCCGTTATGTGCAGCTGTGCAGTCTGCGTGTAGAGGTAGTACTGCGTTGTTTTCCCTGGCTCTTGACCTCCCTTCCCATCTTTCCCTCTACCTGTTTGCTCCCATAGGAATAGAGCACCTGAGACTAATCATCTGTCTGGGAGAGGATTAAAGTGTTGTCTGTGAGGACAGACACGCATGGCAGCAGGCAAGACAGTTTGCAATGTTTTTTTCCCCCTCTCAGCATGGTTTAAAGTGTTGGGTTTTGTTATCTTAGGTTGGGCTAGAGATCACCAGTAGTCCAGTTTTTGTGTTTGGTTTGGTTTCCATGATTTTCTTTCAGGTAGTTTAGGAGGGAATCAGCTGGGTGCGATGGCCCACTGTGTGGCTGGCCCAGCGGTTTCCCTACTTTTTGTTCTTCTTGCCTGGAATCTCCAACCCCTTTTTGTTTATTTTCTTTAAGACTTTGAGTAGGGTTACTTTTTCTCTTAAATAAAGCATGTGTTTTCTTTTCTGCTGTTAACTGGTGTTGACATCTTTTATATGTTTGTGGCTCTCTAGAGACTGTAACATATGTGAGGGCTCATCCAGAATACACGCAGAATCAGAGAATTCTCAGACTTCCAATCAGTTTGACAGAGGAGGTGGGATTGACTTCTCATTCAGAAAACATTTCTTGTATTTCATTTGCAAGAGTAATAAAAGATAATGACAATTAAGTGTTTGACTCTCATGTGACCTAATGACTCATATAGGACCTCAACAATGAGCAGGTGTTATCCTTCTGTAAGCTGCACCAAAGAAATTGAAACGCCTGGAATCACCACAGGTCAGGAGGAGAAAAGAAGCCTCTTGAATTAAAACATTTTCAAGAATAAAAACAAATCCAGTTGCTCTCTTCTGGCTTCTGACTGTGAATCTACATATAAACATGTTTATATTATTAAGGTAGAGGGGTGATTAAATCAAGTTTAAAGAAAAGCAAAGATGCGGCACATAAAAAACATACATGGCACTGAAACTAGTGGGGCGAGAGCTGCAGCAGGACTGAGTGGCAGCTCCATCAGAGGCTCTGTGCGGAGCAGATGGAGGGTGGAGATGGTGTTGATATGGCTGATGTGTCACCAAAATACCGAGGTAAATGCAGCCAAATGCCTCTCGTGATCTCTCAGTTCACTGAATGCCAAGTTCAAGTTAAATCTTACCGAGCATAAAAATGATTACTCTCAGTGCCCTGATTATGTTTTTTTTTTTGTTTTTATTATTGCTCTTTGAATGATACCCTCAGTCCTGACCGGCTTTCTATAAAATTAATGGTGATTTATGTTTCTCTCCCGCACCATAACCTTCCTCTTTAACACTCCTGAACAATTTGCACCTGCCTTTTAGAGGTGGAGAAATTTCCATGCAAAACCTTTTACATTTCTTCCAGTTATAATCTATATTTATGTATCTTGTTTCTCTATTAGCTATATCCTTCCTCAAAACACGAGCAATAAGGAGAGAGGCAGACATGCAAAGAATGCTTCAGATGCCAAGAACACTGCAGTCACAGACTGTTTGATAAATAACATACAGGGTGCAGAATGCATTCAGATTAAGGTCAATAAATGTGGACATTAAAGGTTACACAACTATACCTATAGATGTAAATAACAGCAAATTTAAAGTAAAGCATTAGCTTTGTGAGGAGTTGGCAGGTTTCAGCTTGACCAACTCATAACCACCACACAGAAGACAAGAGAACAATTAGAGACTCATGTAGACCTAAAGAGAAACAGCAATAAATAGAGAAGTGAGTGATGTGGCATTTCTCTCCTCCTGCACTAAACAGCCCAAGGTGTGACTCACACTGCAATCAATACAATGCCTGCACAGCAAGGACCAGCCCTGGTCTGGCCTCACCAAGCCATATGCTCTCTCTCTAATTCATCTTTCAAAGGTCCTACAGACAGATCCATGGAGGAAAGAAGAGATTAAGATGTGTACATTAAAGGGAAATCAGTAGTTAAGAGGGAACAACAACAGTGTAAATGCATTACACAGGACAGCATACGGACAAAGCTCTTGCTGTACGCCTCCTTTGTGCTATGTCTCATCTGAAGTTGCCATATTTGATCTTTGTAGCATCACCAAGGGCAAGAATACAACTACAATCCACAAGAAGCTATTTGAACAACAGTGTCTGAGGTTTAAATTGTTCAATTTGAGCTAGAAATCAACAGACATACTCAAATGAAGTGGTATCGCCACATATCAGGATTTTATTAAACTGTGTTTTGACACATCAGAAAGCTGCATGCATGAGAAAGTGCGAGTTAACCATGCTTGACTGACTGCAAATTACACCTCTTTTTGTGAAGCAGTCTATACTCCAGCAGGTTCAAGGTGCAGCCGTGCTGAGGAGGGTGTCCAGTATAGAAACCTCAGGATCACATCTCTGTAATCTCTCTGTTTTTTGAAGATGATGTAGTTCTGTTGGCTTCATCGAAAAGACTTTAGAACACACTTGGATTTGCAGCTGAGTGTAAAACAGCCAGGATGAGAGTCAGCACCTCCAAGTCTGAGACCATGGTTCTCTGGAAAACAGTGGAATGTTGCCTCCAGGTTGGGAGTGAGTTGCTGCCCCAAATAAAGGAGTTTAAGTATCTCGAGGTCTTGTACATGAGTTATGGGAAAATGGGGCATGAGATGCTGGTTGGTTGGTGCAGCGTCTACAGTGCTGCAGATGCTGTACAAACCAATGTGGCGATTTTACAGTCCATCTACGTTTCAACCATCATCTGTGGTCATGAGCTTTGGGTAGTGACTGAAAGAATTAGATCGTGAATACAAGCGGACAAAATGAGCTTCCTCCTGACCGGGCTCAGCCTTAGAGATAGGGTAAGGAATTCTGCCTTTTGGGGAGAGCTCAGAGTAGAGCTGCTGCTCCTTCGTGTCGAAAGAAGCGGTTTTGCGGGCATCCGAATAGGATGCCCCCTGGATGCCTCCCTTTGGAGGTGTTCCAACTTGGAGGACTATATAGCTCATCTAGGGCTAGGAATGCCTCAGGATCCCAAAATGCAATGGAATGCATTGCTGGGGAGAAAGACATCTGGAGTGCCCTGCTTAACCTGCTGCCACCGCGACCCGACCCCAGATAAGCAGATAAAAATGGATGGATGGAAGTTTATATAAAATTGGATAATACAACAAAGCTAATATAATGGTTTCCTTCATTTTAGACTTTGTGGCTTTTTGTTACCTCAAAGGTCAGCACTGTCACTTCCAAGACAGTTTGGAGATCATCAATAATGCAAAGTCCTGTGTCAAAGTAGGCTTCTGCAAGCAAATTCACTAATTATAGATCAGTTCCACTGTAATTCATCGATTCTATACTTTTGCTATTGTAAATGCTGATGTGACTGGGCCAAAGTTCCACTGGTAAAAGCATAATATTCACACACCTTTAAAAACCAAGAGGACATGAAAAATGTCCTTGAAAACTTCAAATCAGCTATTAGCTGGTATTAGCTTATCAAAGGTAAATTTATACACAGATATTGGTAAAATAAACGTTCATGAACAGTGTCTTTTTTTAGTGTGTTTCTTTTTACAGTGTTTTTTTTACTTTGTGGAGAAACAGGTTGTGTCCTAAATGCATTTTAAATGGTCAGTGATAGCATAAATGCTAATGTTAAATTAATTCAAGCAGATCATCACATGTGCTTTACTGTTACAGTTTTTGCTCTGGGTGGACATTAATGTTAAAAAGCTGGTTGGCATCTAAATCAATGCATCCATGTCCTTCCCACTGGCTATTCAAAACACACAAATACACACACACACACACACACACACACACACACACACACACACACACACACACAGGTATAATCACACAGTTCAATACAGTGTGATTATACCAATTACTGGGTTGTTGTGCAATCCAATTATGAATTCAATTGGTGCTGTAATGGAGCTAAAGCTGATGTTTTTTCTCACTTGATTCCTCCTTTGGAAAAGTAAACAAACTTTCCAATAGGTTACATATTGGGTGGATTTGGCATTTGGTATTTTCATTTCAGGTTGTTAAACCAACAACAATAAACTTTTTTATACTTTTATGTTACCTTTGCATCTCTATGACATGGTTGTGTCTCTGTGGCTGCCTGTGCCATGGAAATGTTTTTTTTCTTCTGTTAAACCACTGACATGTTTATTGTGGCGTTCTTGACATAAGAGGAAAACATCTATGACCCCATTTCCATAAAAAGTTGGCACAGTGTAAAATGTAAATAGAAACAAAATGTGATGAAAAACATTAAAACCCCATATTTAATTGAAAATAGCAACTTTTAAAAAAATGTGTTGCTGGCATCAAATTTAAAACGGGCATTTTCCAAAATCCATAAAATTTATCAATTTCAAGAGTCAACTTTGTGCTACTTTCAAATAAGTATCAGCTTTCAATGTTTCCACATCAGCACATTTCGGGTCCATTTACATTTTAGGCAGTGTGCCAACTTTTTTGGTAGCCAGACCGATAAATCTCTGTATGTTCTTAAACTTACTGTGTATGCACAGAGATGGAAACACGGTTATGCACTCTTTTCATCAAAAAGCAATTATGTTGAAAGAATCCCAATCAAATGATGAAACAAGTTGCACATGCACAACAAGATCACTACACGTGGCTGTGGCTATTTGTAGAACCGTTATTATCATCAGTTTATTGCATCTATTTGGAAAGCATCCGGCAGGGATATCTCACTCATTATAGTTATACGTCAGAAAGGTTATCAATGATTTATAGAGCTCATGGTTAAACAGACTTTACGAGGTGCCTCAAATTAAATGATAGCTTGAGAAGGAACATAAAAAAGGGGAAAAATGCCAATGTAGATAAAAACTAAGCACACAAAAGTAATTAACTTGAATTGGGTTTATAAATGTGATATACACCCATCCAACACCCTAACCTTCACACCCTTTCCTCTAAAAATACAGCATGAACGTCACTCTGCCTCCCGTGTTGGCAATGGATGCACATTGTGTATGTTGCGGTCTGTGGCTCAGGAGGTAGAGTGGGTTGTCTACTGAACCAAGGGTTGGTGGTTTGATCCCCACCTTCTCTTGTCGGTATGTTGAAGTGTCCTTGGATACTGAATCCCAGGTTACTGCCTAGTCACTGCACAAGCCAGTGTGCATCCCAGATAAATGGGGAGGGTTGTGTTGTTAAATAAGTAAAAGCCTTTGCCAAATCATCTCCATGCCCAGTTTGCAAACAAGCAGATGATCCCTTCTAGATGCAAATTATGTCCTGCAGAATTAGGGCACTGGCCAGTATGTTTACATACTGAGCTGTGCAAAATATCCATAAATCCCAACTACCAACTAAAGGATTTGTTGAAAGTCGACAGATATGGGAAGGGACATTGTGTTGCCTCAGTTTTAAAACAGACTTCACAAAATGCTTCAAAACAAAATCAGTGAATCAATTACCTAACAACCTAAACACATAATGTTTTATTATTAGATTCTGTCTTTCTCGCTTTATCTTTACATCTCTACATTAACGTCACAATCCCATTACCATATCACCACCATTCATATCACTTGCTGATCACTCCAGGAAACCATGTGCATGTCTGGTGTGAAGTATGTGTGAACGGCACACAATGTCACAGCCCAATCAGTTTTTACCAATGTGCGTGTGGGAAATAATGTGTGCATGATGTTTGTCCTTCCATCATATTTTTATGAATTTAATCTTTTTAAATTGGTTATGATTTTTAAAAAAATGTGTACATAGATGAACTTTTGATATAATCTTTAAGAATGTATTTTGTATCTTTTGTTTGTTTTTGAGGTGTTGTGTTAATTCAGTGTATCACGAGATGGCAGCATTATCTATATGTCTTTGAACTAGACCTCCAGTTAGTGTATCAAAAATTGGGCTGTCCAGAAAGGCAGCTTTTCTGGCCGGAAACTTAATTCTGATTTATCTTGGTGAGGGCTTTTAAAGCCATATTTTTACCTGATCAATGTCTAAATGCAGCCAAGATGATTTACACTGTCTACCTTTGACCATAAGGGGCGGCAGTAGCGCCAGTAGCTCAGTCCATTGGGACTTGGCTTGGGAACCGGAGGGTGGCCGGCTCAAGTCCCGCATGGACCAAAATACGCGGGACCTGGGCACTGCGGAGGTACCCTTGAGCAAGGCACCGATTCCCCCAAACTGCTCGCAGGGCCCTTCTCAGGGGTGCCACCCATCACTCCACCATCTCTCTCCAACTACATGTCTATGAGCCCTTGTACTGCACATGTAACATATAAAATAGAGTGTAAAAAGAATTTCCCCATCTTAGATCTTCCTCAATTTGATTCAGAGCCAAATATAACAGCTTCAGTTTTTCCATGTAAGGATAATCTTTTACCTGCTAGTCATCTACTTACAATTTCATGTTCCTCACAGAGTATTCTACATCATTGCTTTATCTTCACAGGCTACCAATAAAACAGAACGGTCAGCACAGATTACACGATGTAACTACCTTTAAGTCATTTATATATAATTAAAATAATTGAGGACCCGGAATGCTACCCATGATTCTTGACTGTGTCCTATTAAATCTCATTCACCAGTACGATTTAGTATGTATGCCTGGATCCAAATTAGGGTTAGTCCATTGAAACCCATGGCTTGAAAATGCTACCATATCGAATGCTTCCTGCAAATTCAGCATGACCATAATAAAAAATATTTCTCTATCTTTTGATTATCTTTGAAAGATACACTTATGCTGTCCATCTTTAACATATTATTTCAAATAATTAAATGAGTAACACATTTTCCCAGTGGGCGTAGTTGGGCTATATGAACTTCGTTCATAGTAAGTAAGTTCAATCATATATATATGTGTATGTGTATGTGTATATATATACACATATACATACACACACACACACACACACACACACACACACACACACACACACACACACCCCAGTAAATTCTTTCCTGTCAGTCTCACTGTCATAATTGGTCATAGAGCTTCCCCTGGAACTTTCTTAAATCAAGACCTCTCTGATTTTTCCGAATCAACATTTGTGGTGACTCGCTTTGCTCTTCAAAAATGATTAAACAGCTGCTCTTACTCACACCTGTTCTCCCAGGCTGACACTGACGCAC
Source organism: Larimichthys crocea (assembly GCF_000972845.2). Classification (NCBI taxonomy): domain Eukaryota; kingdom Metazoa; phylum Chordata; class Actinopteri; family Sciaenidae; genus Larimichthys; species Larimichthys crocea. The sequence continues at coordinate 10,951,540 of NC_040018.1, read as the reverse complement.
ATACTGCTCTGTGCAATAACTATTGAGACGACATCTCACTCGTTCAACGGCTCAGATCTGGAGGCATACAGCAAAAAAGAAAAACAATCAGTGGAGGCAAACAATGTAATCCCGGCTTTATGCATGAGTGTGTCGTGTGCGTGAGCATATGTGGGTGTTTTTTTTGTGTCAGATGTGTGTGCATATTTGTGAGCAGAGAAACCGGTGGGAAAAAAAACGCAAAAAAAGCAATGTGAAGAGAGAGATGGTTTACTGTATGTGAGACACTGTCTTCAAGGTATTTGCCACATTTGTTCCAGCCACTTCTGTCTCTGGAAGAAAAGCACCCAAATCAGAGGCAGGAGAGAGGATGATGACTGAGGTCACAGTCCACGTAATTTTCTGAGACAAATACGGCCCACTGGGAGACAGACCTAATAACTCCACTCGTGTTTTATTTTCCCTTATAGCCTCCAGAACGTTGCAGGGAATTAATCAGGATAGTGTCAAGCTACCTGCTACCACATTGGCCAGCTGCTGTGTCCGAGTGATGGGGTTGATGCGACGTGCCACTACAATGGCTGAAGCTATTTTCCTGGCGTGTCTCTCTTCCCCATATGCAGTGAGGATGGATGCAAGAGCCTGTTGATCTAAGGTATTCACAACGTCAGCAGCGCAGGGCATGTCGGGGTACCTACGCACAAAGAGAAGCCCAATTAAGCTGCTTGACGTCACGTCCTTGCTGACAGTAGCAAATACTGACAACTCTGAGATACAGCTGAAAACCTTTATGGCTGACAGTTATGAAAAGAATGATTGTGAGGCAATGAAAAGAGAAATGCAGCTTGTGCAATAGCTTATAATGGGATTATCTAAGCTGGTGGCTTTGCACATTATGATGACAATGTAAAGGAATATCTTTCTGAAACATCAACACACATATACATAAACATACATATAACATATGTATATTGTATATACAGTATCAGTAAAATAAAAATGTGTAAAATATGTTTGTTTATATACTGACACTGTATTTTTACGTACTGTATATATAGAAACAGCTTGATAAACCCTTATTCCAAAAAAGCTGGTATACTGTGTACAATAAAAACAGAAGGCAATGATTTTCAAATACTTTAAGACATAGATTAAATTTAATACAGTACAAAGACAATATTATACTTATTTCATATTTAACATTCAAACTGATAAACTTTATTTCATTCATTCATTTAAGTAAATATACACTCATTCTGACCAATAGGGGCAACAGAAGACTGGGAAAGTTGTGAAATGATCACAAAACATCTGGCATTCTCTTTGCATGGTAATGTCTTAACTTTTAGTTGTAGATGTAGACCTGTGTTCCAGAGCTTGTGTAGTAATATCCTTTATACAATCATATTGCTTTAGTGCCACCTGAGGGATTGAAGGTTATGGGCATTCACTGTTAGTTTCCAGCCTGTGCAGAGATTTTGATGGATTCTCTTAATCTTTTAATGTTATTATGGATTGTAGGTGGGGAAATCCCTAAATTCCACCATCGATTTGCCCATGTAGTTTTTCACAAAGTAGTGAACCTTGCCCAATCTTTGCTTATCACCAATCTGTTTGAACATTAAATATCTAGCCTTTGTACTTTATTCAACTTTTTGTGGAATTAGGAATGTCAATCTTCGTTGGCATTTTAGCTTCAATTTCAAGTCACTGGTGACTCCGATTAACCAGCACCTCCCAGAATTATCTATTAGGAAATTTAAGTCTAGTGTTTTTTTGTTTTGTTTTTCTACGTCCATTACTGTATGTTGCAAATCTCTTACCTTTCTCCATCCATTCTCATATCCAAGGGCCCATCCTTGCTGAGTGAGAAGCCTCTCTCTGCCTGATCCATCTGCATGGAGGAGCATCCAGCATCCAACAGGACAGCATCAACGCTGCCTGGCTTAATGTTCATGTTTGACAGCAGGGTTTCAAGCTCGCTGAATCGGCCAAGCAATGATTTCACACGACCACTGAAGAAAGAATGGAGGAAAAAGACATGAATAAAGAAATTCCATATTTGTATAATTTTATTTTTGTGTTGCCGTTAATCAGTTGAATAGATTTTAAAGCAATAAACTGGTTGGCTAGCTACTAGATGGATAGATGCAACAGGTTGATTAGACACACAAAAAGATAAAGATATATAGAGATAAAGACTACCATTCAAAAAGATTATTATTAAAAATGGATGAAAATTAATATTGGTCTGAAACAAAAAACATCTTCTTGTCATGGTATTTTAAATATTCTGTTGAATTGTATTCCATATTTTACCAAATATTTTGTAAAAAATGCAAAGAGCCAGGGACAGGCGACATGGAAGACTGGTAGGCTCGACCTTGAAAGGCCTAGCTGTCAAAGTAGGAATCTTTGAGGTCTATGAAGGTGAACCACTCTCCTGGAGTAACTGTACAATGTATCTGCAATGGGCAGACTTTCAAATGCATATTCAACCTTCTTCGGTCTAGTATAGGCCTGGGATCTTTATTGGCATTAGGAAGTACGTTGATTAATACCAATTGTGTATGTGGGTGTGCTACTGTTTTGGCCTTTAAGTCTTTGGCAGGGTCTGTGACGGAGGTCACCTTGTCCCTTGAGGGTGATGAGGGCTGGTGGCATAACTGCAACCTAGAACCCTGGGACAGTGTCTTCAGAATGTATGCATTCTGGAAATGGGCCACTTGCTAGAGCTGGGTCTTGGTGCTGTCAAGGGCAATCGTCCATACACCACATAACCTGGAGTGCTGGACCATGTCCCTGCCTCAGTGACCCCAGGCTTCTGAAGCCTGGCTTGATTGTTTCCTGCACTCCAATGCTCTTTCCATTTCTGGCCCAAACAACTGGCCTGGCACAACAAGGAGCTTACACAGGTTTTGCCTATAATTGTCTGACATAGGCATCTGTGCGAGCAATCAAGATGAGGGTGGACATCAACCAACCATATTCTCTGCTCAACAGGCTGAAGGTTTTAAGTGCTGCATCATCTATTGTATCAATCAACTCTCTCCCTTCATACCATGGCTGAAATATTGTGGTGTAGGAGGAGATCAGAAAGAGAGTCCCCAATACGAGCTGCATGGGCAGCAGTATCACAAGCCCTTGAAAGAAGGCTGTTGGTTAGCTTGAACTGTGGCCTAGAAGCTAACGCTCTAGCCAATTCTCTATGAAGATAGAGGTCAACATGGTGAATTGATGCCATTAGAACTGCCCAGCAGCACTTCAGCTGATCCAAGAGAACAAGATGGACTTCAGAAGAGCCTATCAAAAAATGATTTCACCACAAGGTAAACTGTCATCCAGCCCAACCTCCGCCTAGGCTGACGACCAAAGTGGGCAGCGTCCCTCCCCCAGCTCAGTGCCTACAGAGCCTCTGAAGAAGGTTTCTGAGTTTTGTAGCTCCCACACTTGTAGGCTCCCTGGGGATCAATGCACACTGATGGAAACAGAGTTTGAAGTCCTCATTGACACAATCCTCATTTTTACCTGAATTCCAGGCAGCTACCTGAGTAGTGGGTGGGTAGTGGAGCTGGAGCCCACAACAATGCTTTAAGCTGCTCTATTTGAGCTCATAAAGACAGATATAGACTGAGGGCAGATTGAATGCTCACTATTGCCTTTTGAGGAAGTATGTGCCAAAGCTAATCATTTTGCATGCTAATTTAAGTAAGCTATTTCTATACATAGATATATCTGACATAACATCATAGCTGTTAAATCACCACGTTCTGTTGATGATGTTTAACATTCTTGAACTATAATTCTGGCTGTATTTTACATATTGCTCCTTTATGCAGACCATAGATGATTCAGTAGAAACAATAGCTGAATTACCTTTCAAGTCAGTCTATTAAAACAAAATTAGGTATCTCCTTGGATGCAGACTGTTTTAATAATGTTGACTGATAATGGTATCTTCATAATCATCACGATATGAACATGCGTAATAAAGACACTGCAAGGAAGTATCTCAATAGGCAGCTAGTCTGAGCTGGCCTACTGAGATCCTTTCTTGTCACTGACAAGACCATGTGTACTCAGTCACTTCCTTATGCACAACTGGTGAGATCCTCCAGCCACCCTCATGCATTTTTCATGTGACCTTTTAACATTGTGTGAACAAAGATGATGGCAGAAGACAGCAACAGGAGTCAGCATCTATACATTAGCAGCAAAAGGTTTTCTTCAGCCTTCTCCACTCAGGTATGAAAACAGGTTTCTAGTGTAGTGTCTAAGAGTTGCTCTTCGAACAAAAGTGATCAAACATTTTTTGACTGTCCTTTCTAAATGAGAACTAATTTTGTACATCATTGACCCACTGCTTGAGCTCAGCAGCTCAAGTTGACTTCACCCTCCTCATCCAGCACTCTGTATGAGCTTAGCACAATTTCTTAATCATTTTTAAAAGTTACATGTTTTAAGGCCTCGATATGGAACATACAAAAAGGGTCATGACCTGACTCTGGGACAATTGACACATTTGCCAACTTGGCCAACCAGTGACTCTGCTATTGGTATCTCTCATTAAATGGCATGCACTTTGTTTACCTTCTTTCAAAATAGGCATTAATAAGCAATTATTAACGATGACACATTTGTAAGCTTTGCACAACTAAGTCATGGTACTGTTTATGTTCTGTGGACTGAATTTATGATGGGAAGGTTCAAATGTTTGGAAGAGAGGGGTACAAATATTTGCTTAAATCTTAAATCTTAACACGGCTGCTGTACCACTGACAGAGCACTTCCTCACAATCAGTTTGCAAGGCTCTCTTTTCTCTCTTCTCCATGTCATGTCAGGTTAATAGTCATCAGATAAGAATCAGATAAACAAACTTCAGTTTGAAACACACAACTGTCGTGGCAATAAAAATAAACCCAAGTGATGCCTTGTATATCTAATAGACAAGCTGAGCAATTCTCCACAACTCCAGAGTTTTATGGCCAGTCTGAGAGCTGTGGGGTTTAATGGCGGGATGGTGATCCGTAATCAAGTTTGAAAATGGAGTTAGAGAATAATCCGATTCTTTAGAAATGGCGAATTATGAATTACAGACTTTTCGGCTTGTTGCCAAGGGTTGACCTCTTCCACTGGTAAGTAGATGCACCATTTTTTAATTTAAAATACCAGCTTAGATAGACCCTGAGTTGACTGTTGTACCATTATATGTACCATTATATGTCCCTATATGATTGCCACTGTCTAAGCCACTTTTCCTCCGATAACGTTTTTAAAATGTCCGTCATGCACTGATTCTCAACCTCTACACCATACCATTTTTTGCGATTGGAAGGGAGAGTGAGGTGAGCTGTGATTGTTGCAATGCCAACTTAACAGCTGTATGCCATTAAATCATACACACTGGGCCTTAAACCCTACCATTAACATTAGCTAGCTGTAATTAGTTATTATTTCTGTGAAAATGTGTGAGTGTCTGCCCTGAAATGTACGCAATGTAATTTCAAATGGTTTATTAAATCTGATGTCTCAACCATCTTTGGAAGCACGTAGGAATCTGTGCACAGATTGAGTCACTAGACCACAATAGCAACTTACAAATAATCATGTTAATTCTCTCTCCCTCCTACTGTATAACAATATGGTCACATGTTTGAGGAACACTGGCAAAAGTTGTTAGTCTAAGTGTAAAATTAATTGCAAAATGCGACAAAATAGTTGCAGACAGAAGCCCTGTAAAGGTATCCATTGGCCATTGGCTTCCATAGTTTTAAGTTTAGTTTACTAATAGTAAAGCAGCACTGAATATTTACTTTAATTATTGCTTTAAGTGAAATAAAAAACATAATAATTGCATTTAAAGAACATATACTTATGTTCTATATAAGATAATGAGGGCGTGCTGATAAGAGTACTGATGCCAGGCAGTATCGTATCAATATAGCATATCAATACCCTTCGCTTCTCAGATATTGTATTATTTTTCAAACATGCCCCTTTTATGTACACACCGATGACTCCACGATTCTTCAGATTAACTAGGGGCATTCAAGGAAAGAACACAAATTGGCAGGTCCTCTATTTCAAAACCCACTGAAGACAAAATGGCAAGGGAGCATCTCACCCACGCTGCCAGGGCCCTCCTTTGCTTTGCTGTTGTTATTCACTATCCTGCACAGTGATTGATTTGTTGAAAAATCTATAGTAAAGGCTTTGTTGTTTTCTCCCATCACCTGCGCAATCCCTTTATGTTACTGCCTCCTCTGTAGCACTCTACCCACCATTTTCTAAATTTTTTTCAGTTTTTGGTGAGAGTTAAAAAACTTTTTTATTTCATTGGTTTTAGAGCATTTCAGCCATTCTGCATTCTAGTTAAGGCCTATTTCCTCACAGTTGGGGGCAAAGCAATCTTGTGCTGATGATGACTTTGTTATTTCCTCAAAGCTAGTTACTAAATTTGTCTGCAGGTGCTGCAAATATACTGTAACGATAAATGTGCAACCACGAAACAAAAGTAGTAAGCATATCCAATGTCATTTTCAGTGAAAAAAAAAAGATGCCTAAACATTGATATGCTAGGGGCATGTTAGTGGGGATGTCGACAGCTACATAGCATCTAGCATAGCATTAGCATTGTTAGCTAACAACAATGGGTGACTGATCTGGTGGCTGAAGGTGTCAGCAGAGGTAGAGAATGGCCACAGAGAGAGGACAGATGGAACAGAGCTCCACTGTCTATGAGGGGTGGAACATATTAATAATAATAATTCACACCAGTACCTCAAACGCCTCATTAACACCTGACAAGATCTCTGTGATGTGACCAGCCTCTGACATTACACCTACAATTTCCACAGGACCTACAATGCCTACAGGTGTTGTGCACGTGGCATAGGTGATGTGTTCCATTTAACAAAAATTAAACTTATTTTTCCTCAATTGGATAACCTTACCCCATGCTTGTGCACGTCCTTGTTCGTTAGCAATAAGGTATCTTAGATTCTTCTTAGATCCTTCACAGCTGCATTGCTGATCTCTCAGCTATGACTAAAAACCTGCCAACAATTTATTTTTATTCTCTGTACAGTTGTCCTTGGAGGTTATTGTATTTTTCTCCATGATGAGTCTGATAGCGATGTCACACATTTCATTCCTTGAACACTTGAGTACTGTGAATGCACCAAGCATGTTGGCCTCCCATTTTCTCTGTAAATAAATGGTTTAATCTTCTTGGAAACCCAGATTCTCAGTAGACATTTTCCATTAACTGCTACTGCAGGAATATAACCTGAACATAAGCACATCAAATTCATGTACAGCATAGGGCCAGCCATCTTATTAAGACAGCGCAGCCCCCAGTGGATAAATCAGGAATAGTGGTGTATTTTTCTTTTTTATTTGATTTTGAATTAACGACTCCTCTGCCAAATTAGACTCTTTGGCAGACTGGTTCTGGTCTATGGGTTGTACATTTGACACCCCTGCACTACATACTGACTTCTTCTACATGTTTTTGCAAGCCACTGAAGGATTTAAAAATATGCAAAACAGTTACACAACATTTCTAAATTATTAACTTCTTTATGTGGCTTAGACACAGAGTTGGAGATATAAATGCCTTATGTAAGGTCTTATATTATTAAAGAGGACAAGTTTCAGTGGTGAGTTTCAGTGCGGAGGTCCAAGTGTGGGCCCATAATTGCTTAAGAGATCTGAGCTATTTATAGTCGTAGCACCCCACAACATTGACATCATGTAATTCTTTATTATTATTTTGGCATCTCCCTGGATCAGCCTAAAACTGAATATGATTTTCCCAATCTCACAGCGAGAGGCCAAAGCTTTGTAGATTGAATCACAGGGTATGTGACTAAGAGCCAGTGCTGTATTAGTGTAAGCGAAAGCTGAAGCATGACCACTCTTAACTTTCCATTTACCTTGTGTGATACTCTTTTAAAGACTATAAAATGAGTTATTAGTTGAGATAAAGTCAAAAAGCCATCATATATCTGAGACACACTAGCAGTGATAGTAATATCAGACTACTGGTTGGCGATCCACTATTGGCCACACTGTCTAACTACGCTGAACAAAAATATAAACGCAACACTTTTGTTTTTGCTCCCAGTTTTCATGAGATGAACTCAAAGATCTAAAACATTTTCTATATACACAAAATAACCATTTCTCGCAAATATTGTTCATTGTAAATTTGTAATATAATTGTAATATTGTAAATCTGTGATAGTGAGCACTTCTCCTTTGCCGAGATAATCCATCCCACCTCACAGGTGTGGCATATCAAGATGCTGATTAGACAGCATGAATATTGCACAGGTGTGCCTTAGGCTGGTCACAATAAAAGGCCACTCTGAAATGTTCAGTTTTGTTTTATGGGGGGGGGTCTGGGGGAGTCAGAAAACCTCAGTCAGTACTGAACAGTCAGTACCTCGTGTGACCACCATTTACCTCACGCAGTGCAACACATCTCCTTCACATAGAGTTCAGATCAGGTTGTTGAGTGTGGCCTGTGGAATGTTGGTCCACTCCTCTTCAATGGCTGTGCGAAGTTGCTGGATATTGGCAGGAACTGGAACACGCTGTCGTATACGCAGATCCAGAGCATCCTAAACATGCTCATTGCGTGACATGTCCGGTGAGTATGCTGGCCATGCAAGAACTGGGATGTTTTCAGCTTCCAGGAATTGTGTACAGATCCTTGCAACATGGGGCCGTGCATTATCATGCTGCAACATGAGGTGATGGTCGTGGATGAATAGCACAACAATGGGCCTCAGGATCTCATCGCGGTATCTCTGTGCATTCACAATGGCATCAATAAACCTGTGTTTGTCGTCCATAACATACGCCTGCCCATAACATACCATAACCTCACCACCACCATGGGCTACTCGATCCACAACATACGACGATGAACTTGGAGGTGGAGGTGGAGGTGAGGTGAACATGCTGGATGTGGAGGTCCTGGGCTAGTGTGGTTACACGTGGTCTGCGGTTGTGAGGCCGGTTGGATGTACTGCCAAATTCTCTAAAATGCCTTTGGAGACGGCTTATGGTAGAGAAATTAACTTTCAATTCAAAGGCAACAGCTCTGGTGGACATTCCTGCTGTCAGCATGCCAATTGCACACTCCCTCAAAACTTGCGACATTTGTGGTGCTGTGTGATAAAACTGAACATTTTAGAGTGGCCTTTTATTGTGGGCCAGCCTTAGGCACACCTGTGCAATATTCATGCTGTCTATCACAGGTTTACACAGATTTGTTAACAATATTTGAGAGAAATGGTTATTTTGTGTATATAGAAAATGTTTTAGATCTTTGAGTTCATCTCATGAAAATTGAGAGTAAAAACAAAAGTGTTGAATTTATATTTTTGTTCAATGAATTTAATAATATTCAACTATAATTATTATTACCATTCAATATGACCTGACAACTCGGCTAAGGAAAGTGTTTCAAATGGGGGTGCTGTCACCCCCAGGGGTACTTTGGAGTACCGTAGGCAGTGTGTGAAATCTTAAAGTCATGGATAAAATAAATAAGTTCAATAAAAAAATAAAAATAAATAAATAAATATAAGTTTGATAAACCTTGTTTTATGTTCAAGATTCCTGGTTATAATGCAATCATAAACTGCCTTAAAACATCACAGACGAAGATGAAGAAAACAACAAACGTTCACATTCATCATGATGTTCGTTCACTGTGAGCAGCAACGACTCTGATCAAACCAAAGCAAAGAAACAGACTATGCATGAAACAAGCGTTTGATCACTGCAAGCGTTTGATTGCCTACCTGCCACCTAAAACGACAAAGATCCTCTGTGAAGCTCAAGCCCATGTTTCTCACTAAATTTTAAGTGCAGCTTGTCAAAAAGACGCAGTTCAATGCAATGTTCAACTACAGTGCCATCTTACAGCTTGATTCCACCAGGCAGAGAAAATGTAGCATTTAAAGATGCAGTGTGTCAGATTTAGGGGGGCAGAAATGGAATATAACATGCATAACTATTTTGTATTAGTGTAAAACCAGCTGAAAAAAGCAACTGTTATGTTTTTGTTAAGTATAGATGTTAGATTTTGTATCCATAGATATCAGTTCTACAGTAGCCCAGAATATAGACGTTTAACAGTGGAGCGTTTCACGTTTTTTAACACGTTTTACAGCCACCGTAGCTTTTCCTTCATGCTTGAAACTGGAGGGCGAGTGGAGGGGGTTGCAATCCACAACTACACCACTAGTCACTCAATCCTACACACAAACATTTAAATGTTTTTCAGTTACTAGGTTGTTTAATAAATTAGACAGTGATGGTCAGCGCTCAAACAAAAATGTTTGTGCCAGTTAGGGGGGACTTGGTTGAAAAAATATTTCAAAGTGGGTTTTTTTTTTTTTTTTTAAATATTGAAAACCATTGGATTAAGAGTTTCAGCAGTCGCCTAATAATCAGAAGGTTTCTTGTTCAAACACCACATGGACCTCTTAACACATCTGAACAGATGGGTACAGAACACTTTTTTTCTCATACCACACGTACATGTATGATGAACACACATATAAAAATTTACATGCTCTGATTAACACCTCTGATCCAACACTAAACATTACACTGGGTGATGATGATGAATCTCGTTTGGCTTGTTTAAAGTAGAAGTTTTAAGAAGAAAAAAAAAACATACCATTCAGGCCTTTATTCATACAGATATTATATCGAACTCCTAAAGATAATACCCTCTCACCATTTTAAAATGCAAGTTATAATATGGTGTAAGCCAATTTATGGTTTGAGTGTCCTTAAAAGATAATTAACACATTTTTAATAAACACAAGGTCACTTAGTGGAAATGTTTTTTAAGGTTTTCTCTGCCTTTGAAAGATTTCTAGTAGGTGACCTTGTGCTAAGATTTAGTTTTTTGTCAAACTGCTATTCAGGTCAACAAAGAACCACCAAGCTCAATTAAGACATTGTTTATTTTGCTAGAATGGTTTGTCTACACTTTAGTATTTCCTCACAAACCCTTACTAATTTCCTTGCATTCACTTGTTCTTATCCATTCACAATAAGAGTACACTCAGTGAGGACATGAAGAACCTTCTCAGAAGCCTGAGACTGAGCGCATGCTCGTTCAACATGATGCTGCCTCTTCACAAATCAAGCCTGAAATATTCCCTTGTGTTGACCTGCTCAGTTCCTTTACCTGCATCACTGAAGCCTAAGACAAGATGCTGATTGATTGCTTTCAGCAGGGGAGCAGTGATGAAAATATCTACAGTCCGGTGAAGAAAAAAAAAGAAAACCGCTACAAACACAGAACTAACACACAGACTAGTCTTTAAAAATGTGTTTTGTTATAAAAGGGGTATGTTTAAAATTTTAATTTGTGCTACCTCAGTTGACCTAAGGAGGTTTGTGAGACCTCCCTGAGACTTATTATTATGTATTATTACAGCAGGATAGTGAATATGAAACTGAACGGCTGTTGGTGGGCTTGCTTTTGTGTCACAGGAGTGATGCTGCCCAGTTGTTTCTCCACTTGTAATGTAATGTTTATCACCTTCATTTCCTTAAGGTTAAGGTTTGAAAGGTCATTGCTGAACAGTTAGAACGTGTTGCATCAGATGAGGAAAGTTACCCCGGGTGTTGTTTGTGATGTGTGATTGATTGACTGATTGCGGTTATTAATTAAAAAAAAAAAAAATCCCACCAACGAACTCACTCAACTCACAACAGTGCAGTTGGTTTGGCAGTGATATTTATTACCTACACGTTTTGTTGCAATCCTTATCCCGCAGTTACGGATTTGATTTGCCGACTTCCCGTACCTGTCTTGTTCTAACACAGCCAGAGGCTGGTCACCTTGGAGACCTGCTGTGGATATGGGTATGGCCTGGCACAAGTTTTACATTTTTCGCCCCCGGACTTTCAAGCTGTAGCTTTGGGCAGACATGTAACACTGAACAGCTTGTTGACATTGCTAAGATGATGTCTCGCTTAGTCTTTCTGCAAATATAGATATACAGGGAAAAACACACACAACTTGTTTAGCCCCTTTTACTGCTCATGTGTCATAGTCCACGTTTTGCCCCAACAACTCTCAGTCACATTCATTTCTTGTTATAGGCTACCAATTTGAACTACAGTGTCCTTTTTGAGACGTTATAAAATAAACCCATTTTAATAAATCAACATTACATGTTTTCTGTGACAATTTGCCATCATTGTTGTTACTTTCAGTCTACGAATGAGTCAATCTCTGTAAGTTCCTATATTAAAATATTCAACTTCACAGCAGAAATAAACAGTCTCAGTATCTTGCCCAAGGACACTTCGACATGCAGACTGGAGGAGCTGGGGATCGAATCTCAGATCATCTGATTAGTGGATGACACACTCTACCTCCTGAGCCAACCGCCCCAAAAGATGCAACAAGCATTGATAGGATCGATGCAGCTGTACTTGCCATTGTAACAGAAATTTTAAATTGGTTTATTTCTTTAATTATCAAGCAAACGTTAGGTCACTGGTTGTCAAACTGTGGTACTTAAATTTTCTGTAGTACTAACTGGAGGAATCTTAAATATTTTTTTAAACATATCAAACCATCTACAACATTTTAAAAGAAATTAAACTGTGTATTAAACTCACGCTGCTTGGAGAGACGAATATGTTCTAAGGTGGTACGTGGTATAAAACGTTTGACAAACACTGGGTTAGGTCAACTGCTCCTAGCTGCTACTAACATAGCTTCTGTATTGACTGAAAGTTACATTCACAGGACAGATACTACATCACTTGCTATTGATTGGATTGGGTAAAGCTAAATGAAAGAACCCATTTCCTAAGAAATTAATGTACACAAAGTCAAGCAGGATAAAGTGAACCAGAGTCAGATTAGTCAGATTGTTATGTTAGATCAGCAGCAAAGTATCCAAATCATATATTACATTTGCATTACATCCTCAGTATGTGCACCAAACTCACATGAATTCAAGATTTGTCACTCAAATCAGACTCAGAAGAACAGAACTAAACAAAACAGAACTAAACACTACACAACACATAACAACAATGCAAAAGAAAGATATAAGACAATCAACTCAATGAAAAGGAATGAGAAGGGATAGACATGTAGTGTAACAGTCAGTAATAACATTACTGAAAACACAGGCAATTTGATAGGAGAATAAAAAACTTCGAAATAGGCCAAAAGAAAATTGATAATGTACAGAATTAAAACAAACTAGGTCTCATGTACCAAAGTTTTCAGATTCTAGTGATGGCTTTGTGCAAAAAGTGCATAGTAGTGGCGTACTTAGATGTTGCATTTTGGGTGGACCAGTACAAAAAAAATGAATAAAATAAAATAAAAAAAGACTTCATGATTCATCTTATTCTTAAAACACCTGCATAACCAGCAGTGCATCGCCTCTACTGTGCAAGGCAATGTTAATTGAAAATTTTACTGCACAAAGTGCCAATTAAACATAAACTTAAACACCAGAGAAGGTGTCGGCATACTGCGTATCATAGCGTGTATCAGACAGAAACTGAACATGTAACATATCCCTCGTGCCTTAATTACAGCCATTGTTGGTTTAGTACCATGGTCAGAATAACAGCTGCACTAGCAAAGAACAACAGTAGACTTATACGGCTAATAAACAACACGCCATTACTAAATGTGAAATCCCACTATGGGCATATATGAATCAGTAAAAAATTATAAAGCAACAGGCCTACCTTGCTCGTTGTATCATAGCCTACAAAATATGGTGCAAATTCCTTGACTGATTTAGCGTTGAATATGAAGATCTTGTCACTGTGCAAAGAGTCACAGAGTTCATCTTCAAAGGACAAGAGGGCCAAGTTGTTGAGACAGGTAATACTTATGGATGCTCTGTGGTCCATTTCAATCCATCTTGCAATGGAGAGCAGTGTCTCAACACTACAACAAGTCTTGCAAAGAGTGATGATGGCTGAAAGTAGCTTGTTCCAATTTGAAAAATGTCAGGAGCACAAATACTGCCACAAGGGATGGAACTTTGGAACGCAGTTGCTCAATGAATATTGCCAATTCAGCATCCTCAACTGAGATGTGGTAGTGATCACACATGGTCAGCAGAGACTCCTTCTGTGCAAATGTCTTAGACTGTGGGAGAAAAGTTGCTGCTGCTCTCATTATTCCACACTGATCCTTCTGGAAACGATTGTCCAGCTCTGTCAGCTGTCTATCAAGGATATCGTTCCAGATGTGTGTTAGGTCATCATCATTTCCCACGCTTGTTGTTATCCCCAAACTAGTTGTGACCACATGTCCTGCGAGCCTTACTGGGAAGCCTTCTCCCATTAGTCCCAGCTGTGATGTCCCAGCTCGTGATTTCATTTTTCTGCATCAGCTGCATAATAATGGGGGTGCCTGTTGTTTTTTGTTTGTTTCTGCTTTGATTTTGCGCAACAGCAAGGAGGCTGCTGACTACAGCAGCTAATTTTGAACATCTGGGCTCATCATAGTTCTGTTTCTGGGCAGCTGCTCTTCACAATTGCGGATCTGTGGATCATAATTGCACATGAACTTGAACAGTTCTATGAAGATCCTTTATTGTGAGCATCTGCATTTTCTCTGTCCATGTAGGATGATGTCCTGCTTGGCACAAATTTGAACATCTGAAACAACTTTTAGATGGTCCCGATTCCTTTTGATAAATGAACAGCCCACAGCATCATGGTTCATTTCAAGCCTGGAGCTCTGTGGATTTGAAACTTGTCCAGTGAAATGGAGTGGGGATTGCTCGTCTGGTGTCGCATGCTTGACGTGGGTGCTTCCAGTCCACAAAGCCCTCTGTCACAAACGGGCCATCAACTCTGCTGGGAAAATGTCTGCACATTTTACAGAAAACGGCGTCATTGTTTACACTGTTCCAACCAAGAACTGTCCATACCACTTGAGAAACACCTTGTTTTTCTATTCTTGACAGTTCAGGAAATACCTCCAAATTTGGTTGTGAAAGTGGTTCATCAATTGCAGATAAACAGGGATTAAACCAGCCTCTGGCTGCCTGGGAGAGGGCACAGGCACAGGGGAGCAAGCCACCGAGTTTGTGGGCTGATGAATCTGAAGAACTGAGTTGAGTGAATTCAGTTGATGGAGGCAGTGGCATGTCTTCTTCCATAACACATTAAAGAACTTTGTTTGGCCATTATTGCGGCTGTAACATTATGTTGACTGAAAAGCTAGCTAGCTGGCTGAAGGCGGCTCAGAGTCTGTTGGAACAATACCAATACCAAGTACTTTCTTACAACTTGTTTTAACAGTTCTGTTTTAATCAGATGACAAATTAATAAACGCACAGTAAATCAGTTCACATTTATCTTTTTTTTTTTTCCAATTGTTTTATATTTTTTTGTACTTTGCTCTGTGTGGCAGTGAGTAATTTCGATGGGTCAGTGCCAGTTAAGATCATAGGTCATATGATTTCAGTTTGTGTGTGACATGTAAATCCAGTGTTTCTGGCTTGAGCAGAGCTTCGAAGGCAGAGGGAAGTCATAGCAACAACAAGAATGGTGAAGAGTAAAGAATAGCGAGGCTCAACATGCAGGAAACAAAGCCCATTAAAAGACATGGGTGAATATCACTCAGGGAACAGAGCGTTACTTTTATAAGTTTAATGATTATAAATAAACATTAGGGGTTGAAATGATTCTTTTTGTACTGTGAAACTGGGTTCAGATTCACACCAACACACAACAGTTTGCATTAAGGTTATACTTTCCTCTAGACACAGCAGTACAGAGGAGAGAGAAAATCCTCTAACCCTGTTGTGCGGATGCACTGCGTAGGCTGCCAGGGTCTTTTACTCAGGCTTCCAATAATATTGGTTAATTGCTAGATTTCTCTAGCTTCTCTCAACTTGCATCACGAGTAGGCGTGGAAGAGTTTACAGCAGGGGTATATTGCTGCTGACAGGATACAGTGTTCTCATTCTCTCTCTATCTCTCTTAATTGTCATTCCCTGCTCACAGGCACATTGCTCTGGCAGATTCCCTTGAGAGAGGTTTCCCCAGAATCTACGTAAAAGGATTCCTTCCCACGCCATGGTCTTAGGAAAATCTCATTTTCATCCTCCCGCGCCTTGCTGATGCACACACACACACACTCCCTCCCTCTCACCCTGGCATTGTGTCCTCGTGTCTCCCTGTTCTCCCACTCTCATGTTTTCTTTTTTTTCCTCTCTCTCTCTCTCTCTCTCTCTCTCTCTCTCTCTCTCTCTCTCTCTCTACTTCTTAACTTCTCTGGGCTTCTCTCTCCTCCCCCGCCCCCCCTCATAACTTATAGATTCTCCGTGGGAGGCAGCATCTCCCTCATACTGCAGGCGTGGGCCCTTACTCTGACAAATGACATGCCGGGCCCACCAGCTTTGCGTGGGGGGAGAAAAGCTTTAAGTTAAGAAGGAGGAATGGATTTGATTGGATGGTGAAACTCAGGGGCTGTATCTTGGCAAGCAGTATTTGATCGGAAGAAGTGAGAAATACAGGGAGAACCGCAATACTAAATCACACCTACACTATGTTTTAAGAAATAATGACCACAAACCAAACACTGCTCAAAATGGTCAAGCTGTCAGCTGTGACTATACAAATGTATGGCAAAACAGAGATAGTATAAACATTTGTCTAGACTGCTTATAACATGAGCTAACTTGTACTTTGGTCTACTTGATACTTTTCAATAAATCACTTACGAGTGTTCCTTGGCTAACTGCTCGGCCAGAGAAATTGCTGTTGGATCTCGGTCTAAAGCCAGGACTGTGACTTCAGGGACCATATTCAGCATTGCTTTGGTATGACCGCCACCTCCAAATGTCATGTCCAGGACCACCTACATGCGAGAAACCAAGAAAACAACACATTCTTCTCACACCAGGACTCCATATACACTATTAATCATCATCATCATAATCATCTTCTTATCATCACAATGTTAATTCTTCATTTCAGTGCTTAAGTCACAGTGGTGCACCGACATGAGATGTTTCTGAATGTGTCTTATTTCTGGGTACTTAATGTCACTATTAAAGCGTAAATTTATCAGGTGATGCCAGTAATTCTGTAATTATTGTGTATATACACTGTTTTTCAAAAAATCTATCCCTCTAATAAGAATTTAGATTAGAACAACATCCTTCAATAACCATCAATATGTTTTTATAAACATTTTTTGGCTAAAAAGTATTTTTAGAATATGCCAAAACATTTGACACTTAATAACAATCCAATAATTAATTATTATGGTGTGCAGGAGGTTGCTCTTAAGTGGCTTAATAACTTAATTTAAATGATAGAGAACAGTTTGTATCCATTAATTGTTTCATATCTAAAAAGCTACAAATATTTTGTGGGGTACCTCAGGGTTCTAATCCCAGCCCTTTACTATTTGTGATGTACATTAATGACTTGACCATGACATGTATAAATCTTCTCCCAATATTATTTGCAGATGATTATAGCAACATAGCAACAACAACTTTAAATCTTTGTTTTTAACAAAAACAACTCCTACTCCAAGACAGTAGCTACAATATTCAGTAATGGAATGTACCTCATTTAAGATTTTTAGGAATTATTAATAGATGAAAGAAGAACCATATTAAACATGTAAAAGACGCTTGGTATATATACAAAAGCTTTCAGAAGGTTTTTAATTTCCAGCAGCAAAGATTCATCTGCACCTCTGTTCAGAAAATACTTATTGCTGTCCTTAGATAAGGTTAATGTGTTTCATACATCTCCATGACACTTTCATATTTTATTATTATTTCATCTTCAGACATTCACTCTATAAAAAAATATTTCCATTTACCATACTGTCATGTCAAGACATCATATTTTTTTATCAAATGTAGAGGTCCACGGTTATGGAATTCACTGAATGTAACATTGAAATTGTCATCTTCCACACTGGTCCACAGGTTAATACATTTCTCATTTCATCTTGAACCATGAGTTAAGGTGATTTCTTGCTTTTATATATACTGTATCTACTTTTTCTGTTTTCTTTCATTCTTTAAAGACTGTTTGTGCTGTATTGTTATTTTTTTATTGTATTGCAATGTTATTCATTTTCGTCATTCGTTTAGTATAATTCTGCCAATGAACTAAACTAAACTCAAATAATTTATTTGAAAATGTATTTGAATTAGAAATAAATAAATAAATTTAAAATTGCAGATAAGTTTAGGGTAGACTTCCTCTATATATATAGAGAGATTTTTTTTTTAACACTAATAACACTAATACTATGAACTTCATGTCTCAACTGATCATAAAATCAATTTTCAACTCATAATGTAATGTAACATTTGTAATCAACATGCATTATTACAGTATTCTGCTTCACATCCTGTATGAGAGGCAAACACTCTCAAATACTAAATTCTTCCACAAGTTCTTTTTGTGTTATTTTCTTCTGCATTTGCATTTTAAAATACTGTGATAGATTAAAACTTTATTGTGGGAACAGTTCATCTGAAAAAAAAACAACCCACTGACGCAAGATACACAGGGAAAGGCAAGCATTTGTTTAATCTTTATTTAAATTATCTATCATGTCTTGCAATTTCAGGGAAATGTTGATTATCTCTGTTGCTTTATTTCAAAGTCTCATAGCAGTGGTCCTGTAGAACAATTAAACCATTATTTATGGGTTAGTTCATTAGAACTAAAAATCGTTACTTTAGAATCAATATTTCATATCAGTCAACATCGTCTTAATCAATTATTTTAATGTGAACAGTGGAAAAAAATATCATCTGACTCCATTGTTTTGGTTTTATGGTACAAAACTTTACTGAACTTTGGTTCACTCCCATTGTTTTCCAATTTCCAGCAGCAGGACAAAGCTCTAATCCCAGGGTTTCAACCTGGAAATTTTCTTGGCAGAGGTTAAATTGGAATTACAACTCTGAACACGCTTTGATTGCAAAAGTCCGCGTGTCAAGCAAAAGAGACCCAAGATATTGGCTGAAGTCCAAACCGTGGAACTCATCAGCTGTCATCTGACAACAATTTAGCTTTTTATTTGATTTATCTACATTTATATGCATCTGTCTGTTTATAAAGATGAACAGAAATGTATTTTTCTCACATATAAAGTTGCTAACTGGAATGCGGAGGATATCTATTATCCGTTTTCCAGATTTGCACTGGCTACACCAAAAGCCTAGAAACATCGACCACCATTGTCACAGAGGCTTAATCATCTTGAGATGACAGCCGATTGGTTCTGAAATTGTCCAACCTCCGTGTCAACTTCCAAGTCATGATTAAAATTAGGAAACTCTGATATATCAACACTTTCTATTATGGAATCATCTAAAAAAGAAAAATGGATGCTCTAAATTAGCAAAAGACTCATGGGAATCTTCCTCATCTCATAAGCGTGAACCTGGCATGAGTGTTGCCAGCCCCATCAATTCAATAAACTGTGGACACAGTTGGCCTACAGTCACCAATTAACGAGGACACTTGCTAATCTTAAACACTGCAGTGCACTGCAGTGTTTTCCTTTCACGTCCCATTCTGACTGTGACTGACTGAGGCATTTGCTTCAACTTTTCCCACTTTCCTCAATCTTGCAACATGCTTTGAATAATTATGAAAACGGATATAATCAATCACCTATGGAGCTTACATATATACAGATCATGATGGATCTCAGCAGACAGCAGGGAACCACCACTATAATATACTCTACCTGCCAACTCTTTGTCTTTTGGTGGGACCACTCACTTTCAGGCTTTGAAGATATTAAATGGTACTACTTACTGTCCCAACAACATGCTAGCTAAATGCCTCCTTTAAGCGCGGTGCAATGACTAGAGCAAACAGCGCTCTGACCAGTATTTTAATGAGCTCAAGATTATCCTTTCTTGTGCACAGTTTGAAGATGAACTAAAACACTTCATGTACCCAAGACCTTCTGCTCTGCACTTGCAATTATGTGATAAGAATAGGACCTTCAGTCTGAAAAATAATAACATTTAAATGTAAGGCAACCACGAGAGAGCCAAAAAACCTATTACTATTTTAAAATGAATTATTATTATTATTTAATGTTATTACTATGATTTAATGTTAGCTCTTTAATTACAGTATATTGAATGCACATCTTTCAAATAATCTTTCTAACTTACAATGCTATAAGAGTAATAAGGTTGAAAATCAGGGTAGGGTACATTTACTATGCTCTTCGTATTGATGAATTAACAGGTTTAAAATATGCAGAGTATTTGCATGTCACTGTTACAGTGAGTTACAGGTATTTATTAACTGTTAAACACCATTTATTAATCATATAAAAAGGAATAGAGTGGGAAAATGTTATTCATGAAAGAAATGTCCAATACCTGCCAACCATTCTGCATCTTTTCTGTTAGTCAGGCAGCTGTAAACTCAGCAGTATTCATTAATACTTGCAAAGCAGAAAACGTCTTCTGTATATTTCCTTATGCATTTCATCAGTGCCACTACTACAAAAAAAAGGGAAAGAAAACAGTCTGAGATTGTTTGAATAATTGGTTGGATTATGCTTTACTTTTTATGTTTTTACATTTCTGCTATGTGACCTATTATAATGTCAGCAAATGGTACGGAACAGATGCAAAATGACACAAAAGGAAATGCCAGCTATTCCCCACAAAAACATTAAACATGTCGATCGATAGTGACGTTGAAGGTGGGGTGTGTGCGTGCATGTGTGAAGAAGTGATCAATGGCGGTTCCCTCTCCTTTCCAGCGCACAGCAGCAGATGGGGAGGGGGTGTGGGCTAGTGGGATGAGTCACACGCATAATGAACTTGCCTGTTGTGCTATTCAATACAAAAAAGGAAAATGAAAACAGAAACACAAACACAAACAGCAAAGTAGGCTGGCTTTTATCGAAACAGTCGACACAAGCAACCGGGAGATAAACTAGTCTCTGAAACAGTCTCTGCTGGAGTGTGCAGCACTTGTCACAACAATCATGTTGTCACATCTTCAGGAAGCTGTGGCCAGACGAACAAAGGTAAAACCTATTTATGTCACTGGTGCAAATGATAGAACAGACTGCCAAATTGATTCTCAATATAATTAGAGGTGGTTGATTGAAAACATAAATACAGTATGTTTATTCACATCTGAATCACTGCCGCAATGAGCACAGACACGATCCATCTTTAAGGGTTTTAATACAAGTTAAAACCCTTTCACTCTCTCTCACTCACACGCACACCAAATAGACTAAGCTAAAAATTAAATGTGTGCAACCAAAAATGTAGAATTGGATGTTTACAGGGTCATTCATAAGGTAAATTGAAAATCTAGTCTCCTCACCCTGAGGGAAAACAAGCTTCTTCAAAAGCCCTGAATGCTGTTGTTGTGAAAGCCCTCTTTTTCAAAAAGCCTGCTGCTTCTGCCACCAGATGGACAAAACAACTTCTTGAAAAGATTTGGTGATAATGGGTTTGGCATTTGCGATGATGATTGACACCAAACTTGGGAGTGAGTCATTCACATTGATATTTCATACGCAGAGGTGTCAGCGAGGCTCTCACCTAGACCAGGCCTTTCCGAGGAAAGCAGTAGACTGGAAAGAAGCCAGAACACCATGTGGGTCGTCTCAGGCTCTGGATGCAGAGATGAGGCTTAAAACAAAAGTAATTACTGAAGTCTGTGCTTTGTACTTTGTTTAGGGTGTGTAATATCTGCCTTTCCCAGCAGAGGGAATAGGAGAGTTAGGAGTGGTCCGAGTGGTGCAGTCCAACGGTGAAGCTGCAAGGTGCTATAATGCAGGACACTTCAGCAGTCACCCTACAGCATTCTCAATGAGAGCTTTTCTTCCCAGAAGGAAAAGGTAAACACATTATAGACTCTCATTTGCTGTGTTAAATCAAAAATATGTGTCTATTTAGGGAGGTTTTACAAACATATTATGTGGGGAAAGAAAAATGTTTGATTGAAAGTTTTGCAAACAAAAGACAGCTCACACAAGAGTAAATAATATCCTGGCCGTATGGAAAAAAGGGCCTCATCTCAAGTCTGCTTATGGTTGAATTCATTAGGAAAAGGGGAACAGGAACCTGAGAGAAGGCTGAGTACTCACCTAAATCCTACTTGTGACTCCCCAGCCCAGGTCAGTTACAGTGGGGGATCTAAAATGTCATTGAGGGGAGTTTTTACAGATCTTGTTACACTAACACACAGACCATTAGGGAGACAGATACACAGGTACAGGATCGCTTTTCTTGTCGCGTCCGTTGCCATGGCAAGAGTGAAGGTAACCGGTTTGCATTTCTCTCTCTGTCACACAAAGTTCATGGAGATACAAGTGCGCACAAATTTTGGCCGGGTTTGCAGCATGAGAGCGTGGTATGAACAGATGAAGGTGGAGGTTGTGATTATGGAAAAGTTTGCTGGTTTTATCGACTGCAAAGTAGTGAAGTGTCTACATACCTGGCCATTGTCTTTGTGCACTTGGCTCTGAGCGTAAATCTCTAAACTTAAAACTGCTGCTATGCTGAAAAAATATTAAGACTATCTCATAACAAAATTACCTACAGCTACACGTATGTCACCTTCCGGCAGCCTCAGGAGCGCTCGTTTTTCTACAGCTTCTCTTCAGATGCCAAACTTTCCTGAAAGAAAGAGTGTAAATAAGTTTTCCTCTCTCTCCTTTATTTAAAAGTAGAGAAAAGGCGTGTGCAATGGTCTTGCAGGAAGGAGGCGGCGGTTGGGGTGGGGTGCACAAAGCAGATGGCCAGTGAGAGCAGACAAACTCAAAAGGCATGAAAGCTTCCCGCAATTACTCTGTCGAGAGATTATGTTGATGGTGATCAGCGATGTCTGAGATGCACACGGCCTTTTGCCTCACCTACTTAAATTTAAAATAAACAGACTACCTGTGTGTCTGAGAGTAAGTAGGAGAGAGTGAGTGAATGAGTGATAAAGTGATACAGGAGCACAAAAATGTTGACAAAACCCTGCCAGAGGGCTCCTTCAAATGCCTCTCTGTATGTTAAAGATAATCTCTGTCTTTTGTCAAAGGAATGCTGCAGAGTTACGACAAATACTTTCATTCCTCATCTATTCAGCGCTGTTTGCTCTCTTCTGGCATGGGTTTAAATAAAAGGCACTTGAAGAGGTATTTGAGCTAGTTAGGACAAGACACAGCATTTGCTCATTTGCCTTCAAAAACACGCATCTGAAGTTTGTAGGTCATTTCCAAGTGAATAAGTGAGAATCAACAAATCCTTTTTGGAGGCGCTCAGAAGTCATGAAGAAAGGCCAGCCTTTTTCAGAGACCGGCAGTACATGTGTGAGAGACTTAAAAATATTTTTCTATTACTTTTTTTTTTAAATGTCCCCTGATGTTACAATGCTAAGTAGACTAATGAGAAACAGGAATTAATTATGAGGATTTGGTGAAGGAAGAAAGTCATCCAACTGTAATATAACTGTGTTGGAGCATGCGTAAGGACCGTTTAGTCATTCTAGTGATCAGAGTTCTTGTCATAAGTTGTTTTTACTAATCCTAGCAGATGAATTTACACCAATAAGGAAATAAGGATAGTTTTTTTTACTCTGGGACGTTTAGGCTTTAGGATTTTGTGCGTCATAATGAGACTCAACACTTCCCCTGCTGTACAGTTGGTTGGTTACACAGAGATAATACAACAGGTCTTTTTATGACTAGCCTAATGTTTGAAAATTTGAGATAAATAGGCTTGTGATAAGGTGAGTCCCTCAGTCCTCCTGTTGCTCCACCACTTTGTTCAGCAGCTGTGTCAACACTAATGAACAGATTATTGCCATGAAATTTGGGGCTGATATTCACAGTCCCCCCAAAGGATAAATTCTAATTTGGTGAACGTTATCATGCTAATTGTAGGTGACGTATGATTAAATGTGAGCCTGTGAGTAAATAGGAAAGGGGGTTGAAAAATCAAAAAAACTGGTAAAAAAAAAAAAAAAAAAAAAAAAAAAAATACCAGGGTAAAATAATTTTTACCCTGGCATTTCTTTTTATGACAAACACATGTTGAAGGCCCTGCGCTTATAAAGGGGCTGAGAAAGATTAAGCGTTATTGAAGCCTGACTTAAAGGTCAAGTATGTCAGATTTAGCGGGGTCTACAGAATGTGTCAGAAATGGAATATAATATCAATAACTATGTTTTCATTAATGTATGATCACCTGAACAGAATTGCTATATTTTGTGTTACCCAAATTAAGCCTTTTATATCTACAGAAGCTGAGGGTCCTCCTCCATGGAGTCCACCACCATTTAAAACCATCATGTGCTAGTTTGGGCTTGTTATTTGTGTGTTTCGTGGTCACCACAGTTTCTCCTTCACACTAGGAAGGAGAGGGTGAGACGAAGGGGCTGCAATCCGGAGCTACATCGCAAGATGCCACCAAATCCTACACACTGGTCGTTTAAGTCCACCTGTGAATGCATTCTTCTTTTTCGTCTCTTGTTTTTATCCCAGAAGAGTTGTTTATCAGTGTCAGTCACTGCACTGTTTTGGTTCACACACTTCAAGCAGACTCAGTCATACTGTGACTGGAATGTACCCAAATCCAGCCAACATGTACATGCAGGTACAACAAGGCTGACAAAGATTAACACTTTTCTGTATCAAATGAAATCTAAGAGGTTCACATTTAACTATTGGAAGTTGAAACTAATGATTCATTTAACGATTCACGCTCCCTAGAACATACCAGACCCAAAGGGATGTCCTTTGTTCTGCCAATTAACAAAAAGTATTCAGCTTAGAATTAAATGCCACAGTTACAAACAATAAAACAAAAATTCCCATTTGAGACTGCCATCATTATTCAATTATCACAGCTTTCATCTTTTTTTTTTTGATTGGTCAGCACCGCTCTTGTTCCAAGCAATCACAAAACACTGCTGGCGTGATTATGTACAGGAAGTAACAGCAAGCTGCAACTGCAAGTCAGGCGTCTTCCCCTGAGGATGAGGTGACTGAGAAACGAGAGCAGCTGAAGAGCCATTGTCTGGTAGTAAGTGTGTATCATATACTGCACGGAAATATCCACAGAAAGACAGAAAAAAATATATAGGCTGCAAATAAATGTTGAGCTTTCATTGTCAGCCATGGACACTAAAAATAAGGAGCACTGAGTAACACCCAATGTTAAAGTTTTGGTTAATATAAAGTCTGAAACACTGGACTTTTCTCATTGGCTGTCTATCGTGGGAAAATAGTCACAAAGTCACACATACTGAGCAGGCAGGTCCAGTGTCCATCCCTTTTTTGGATTGGTTGAAATATGACATAGACTGTTGGTCTACAGATGTGTGTGTGTTCTCAGTGAAGCACAAGGCAGAGAAAACTATCTAAACAATTTTAGGAAGCTGTCTAGTCTGTTTGTCAGTGTCTCCCAACACCATATATAGTAAATTTCAGGCACAAATCTGCCCTGTTATGAAATGCATATGCAAGTTTAAGTGTCTATATGTTCTTCCTGATGTCACCTTGCTTTGAGCTCAGGAGAGCATTGTAACGGTTCACAAAGCCGTGGACATCAAGCAGCTTATTAACTGTATTTGTGGAGAAAGAAGTGAACCAAAAGTGATGATCAAATATATGACATATTGTGCAGGACTATGTGAACTGTACAAATAACTCTGTGTCATAAGTCAGTTAAAGCTGCTTCACCACCATTTATAAAAAAAGGAGGTCAGATGGGTGATACATACGTGATACATGAAAATAACGAGTCGGCTATTTTCTACCTCCTCAAGACACCTCTCAAGTATTACCTTGCTTATACAACAGCCATTTACTACCAGATAAAGGTTGTCTTAGGGTGGTGGAGAGTAAAGCACAGGAGGAGCCACTAGGTCAATAAGAGGCAAACATTTTTATTTCAAAGTTTAGAAATCCGCTTAAGTAGCAGTTGTTTGTACAAATAAAAAGGTAAACCCACAGCTATCAAAGATAATCCTTAGTTTGCCATTATTGTGGGTGGCCTAAAATAGAAAATCCCCATTCAATATAATAATGAGAGCCACCAGAGAAAAGTCCATTTGTGATAAAAATCCACTGTAATGCAAATTCATGGGCCAGCCCAAGGCTTGACTTTACCAAACACAAACACACCATCTCTATATTTACTGTAATAGGTCTATGATCATGAATGTTCCACCTGATGAATGCAATATTATTGTGTGGATGGTTTTCTGGCAGAAGTGTAAGCAGGAGATGAAACCGCTATAAACTGAATTTAATCTGACCAAATAGCAGAAAATAAATATTTTAATTCTATTAAAGCAACGTTATCTCTCACAGGGAGGAAGCTACAAAACCACACCACACAACTAATTTGCAATGAACCGATTTAAATTATTTAGAGCCGTGTGTGTGTTTTTTTCTAATGCGCTTTAATTTTTCCAATATAGGCGCGAGCAGGGGCTCTGGTTAATGTGATGTTATCTGTGAGTCATCCTGGATGGCAACCAGACTATGTGGAAATATGTGGAAAAATTTAACTACTCAAAAAATAATAATCCGATCAGCTCTGGTAAAGGTTGAAGACTATCAGTAGATCTTCCTCCTTTGGTCTCAGGTGGATCATTTTTTTAAACATTTTGTACAGAAGTGTGCCACGATCGCTGTCCAAGGTGCTGATCCTGGGACAACCGGGGATGTGGGAGCTGTCAGAGAATACTCAACATTGTCCCTTAGGTTAGGTAAACTGGTGACAAAAAACATTTTGCCTGTAGGTGTGAATGTATCACTTTGCATTGCTGAAAGGCAGAGTCCTGTGGGAATGGGCACCACAACAGAAATACCACTCACCTACGCTGTAGTGGGGTGGCAGCAAAACTCTCAGAGACACATATCAACAAAACAAAACCCACGAATCTCAAGGTATGACTGGATACCATGACAGGAAATACATGTTTTGTCATGTAGTGGGTGAACTTTACCTTCAGACAACATTGCATAGAAATTGGTATTTTTGCAGTGTAACATCCCCAGTTTCAGAGTGCACAAGAGTATCACTGTGATAAATATGGACAGCTGTACATGTGTATTTGTTATGATTATTTGTTATATTACTTATGTTCACAACTTTGTGAGTGCCTAAAAATCAACAACACAAGACACAGCAGCTAGCTAATATTATTCAGAAAGACCTTGCCAACAACTAGATGTGTCAGATTTACTCTTTTCTGGAGGCCTCTTGCTCAGTCACTGCCAGTCACTTTTCTGTTCTTAGCTTCCTCCACCAATGTCCTCTTAGGTCTCTTATCCTCTGCCATTATACAGGCTGCTGAGCCCAGCTACATTGCCCGCTTGCCCAGCTCTGGTTCTGTCATGACAGTGGCTCTGCTCCCTGTCAGCATTCTGCCGTGCCCCAGGCCTGAAACCCTCCCCTTACGGTCCAAAAAAACCTGTGGTACAAACACACTACCCCATGTGCTCTGAGCTCACAGTTCAGGCATCACGGCTAACAAACTGAGCTACCCTTAGCTGACAGCAGCTATAGTTTACAGCAGTTTACTTTACTGTCCATCGGGAAACTCACAAAATAACATTTTCTCCATGAAATATGACCCAGTTTATAGTTTGTACTTGTTAATAGTTTGTGGTGTATGACTTAGTGACGTCAATATGATTTAGTTATTGTACTGATTAAAGATATTGTATGGTGTAAAACAACACAACTAATTTGACAAAACTGCGAAAACTACCACCACTATGGCCCTTATTACATTATAGGCATCATAAAAGTAGACTTTGAGTGTTGCATTGGATTGCATTAGACTGTACAGGTGTACCTAATAAAGTGTATTTCCATGTGTGGAAAAATGTCACTTTGGGCAAGTTTGATGGAACCACATCTGTCATCGTCAGCTTATTGGTTATATATGGGTGACATAACCATTTTTAAACATGTTGACCTGACAAAGATCCAACTGGGATTATCTATGTGAATAAAGTTGTGGTTTGAAATCAGTGTGGAGAGGCAATACTGTTACACTCAATTTACCTGCTGGTGTTACCAACAAAATGTTGGCGGTGTAGCAGTGGAATCAAAGTTTAGAGCCACGATTATCACTTTATCATTTTTCAGGGTTGCAGTCACTGACGTAGGATGCCAAGCTAGAAGCCGTAATGACTCCTAATTTAATGGATAGTGGTTGTGGTTATCTGACGTAGCTTGAGGGTCACTGTAACCCTGTTGCATGGAGGGAGACATAAAGATACACTGTGCCACATTATCCATGCCTCTGGAGTTCTTCCTAGATGTAACTAGTGCCTCCTTCTCTAGCACCTTCCTTTACATGATCGGCTGCTAAATGCTTATTTTTTTGGACTTAATGGATAATTGGTTTTAAAGCAAGTAGCTTTAACGCTGCTGACATATTATGAAGCTTCTAATACCCCCTTAATCTACTCACCAAACATCATCAAACTCCACACATTTTCTTTCTTTTCCTTCCTTTACGTGTTCTTCTTCTTTTTTTTCTTTTTTTTTTTTTACACTCACCACCACTTTCAGATAATTCAGGCCAGCTCTGCCTTTGTTTTTGGTTACATTTGTTATATTTTTCAATAAAAATCTGACTGCAAGGAGGAAAACCCCTGTCCCTATCCTCCTCTACATAAAGCTCATAAAGCCCATGTCAAGCATCCGCCCACTTCAAGGAGTCCTGAGACTGGCTCTTACACCACCGCGGCGCTGACGATATCCCTGGAGAAACATGGATAGCAGGCACTTGTGTCTTCTCTGGAACTATGAGCCAATAACTCAATGTTTACTGTATATCAACCCAAGGCAATGATTAGTCTTTCTACCATTTTATAGACTGATTGCATTCTACAAAAGTAATCTGAAAGTGATTACATTTTTTTAAGAAAAATAACAAATTAATCTAGCTTCTTAGAACCATTTAGAGAATTAATATTAGATTTTTGGTCAAAATTTAAGATAGCTTAATATGCATAAAGTAGCAACTTTACATTTATCATGAGCAACAGAAAATGTGTCCAAGTGTGTTTCAGTTGCATTTGAGGCCACTGAATCACCAAAACATCCTTGATGCAGAGAATCATCATCTGCACCGTAAGGTAATCACATCAAGCAGCAATCTGTGTGTCAAAGCGATGTGAATGTCATTTTCATTTACCTTGCATGTTCTAAACCTCTGCAAATAAAGTGATTTATAGAGGATAGTAAAGCATTGTGGGGATCTGATTTGGAGGCAATGAATGACAGCTGCGAAAGAACTGATTGGACACTGAAAGAAATGGAAAGGGAGGGACCTCTACTGTGTGCATGAGTCATCACTCTCAACCCCCACCCCAACTCCCCCCCACCCTCAGCCAAACTGTCTGTTTTTGTCTTCGCAGGATGGAGATTTACTGAGCTACATTTTCTCTGCTGGAAAGATTTATTGTTGCATAAAACTGAATGCAGACAGACTTAACAAGAAAATTATTGTTACATCGTGAGTCAAATTTGCAGGTTGCATTACAACAAAGGTCCAGTGACTGTGAAACAATTACTTTACAGCACAAGCTGACAGACATATCGGTCGGCTGATACTGTCAGCCTATTGCAGACATATCAGCATAAATGTATATTATCCGATATGCGCCAATGTTTTGTTTTTTTCCCAGTATATAATGCAGAAAGAAATGCTTGTGGTAATATATTGGTGTCACTGCAAAGTTTATCCAGCAGAGTGAACTGCAATTTACAATACTGTGGCAAGCAGCACAGAGAAGAAGCAGCTCTCAGCAATGTCAAGTGGAATAGGTTGACAATGTTAAATGTTATTAAAGAACATTTAAGTTAAGCTCTACTTTACTCTATTGTCAGTACAAGATAACATAATATAAATGTATGTTTTTAATTATAACAATGTCAGTGTTTAATGTTCATGTTTATTATCATGGGGGTGGTCCTATACCATCCTGTCTGGCTTGAATTCTAAAGAATTCTAAAAATTGATTAAAAATTACATCTACCTAATCCTCGTAACATATTTCTCTTCTGTATACTCAGTTTAGTGGCTCCAGGATACACAGTCTTACATCAGCACTGACTACAGCCTCACTTCTGTGCTGTGCAGCTGTGGGAGACAGTCTTCTATGATAATCAAATTAATGTTTCTCACAGTCTAGCAGGTTAGTTTGGGGATGAAAATAGGGGCAAGAGGGCTGCGGTCTGTGAAATCCTCCTCATCACTTTGATTAGTCTAGTCAAATCACAATTGTCATAACTGAGCTTGTATAAAAATATCCAAGAGGACTATTTTTCAAATCAAATCATCATTTTTATGCTTTTTATCTGACATTTTGTTTGACAAACCCGGATATTATTTTATTTTCTTAGTTATAAGTCAAAGAGAAGCTTTAGCAAATGTACTGCTGCAATATTATTCTCCTCTTCCACTCTAAATTGCGTTCCGCTTATTGTTACTTTACTTGGCTGTTTGACCTTCAATGTGCAGAATGATGTATGTGCAGTTTGACACTAGATGGCTGTTTTCACATTCATCTGCTGAAGGTGGAAACTTTCTTTGTTCTCATCTTAAATCTTAACATATGATTGATGATGCAATTGAAGAAAAACAAAGTAGGGTGCAGGAAAGCCCTCATTGTCAGCACATGATATGCATCAAAACACTTGCACCCATTATTCTTATGTAATTACTATCCTATATATATATATTATATATATTATATATATTTATATTATATATATATATATATAGGGCTGTCAATCGATTAAAAAAAACTAACTAATTAATCGCAAAAAATTTCTGTAATTAATCACGATTAATCTATCAATAAATGTATCAATAAATTAAATGCATTTTTCTGGACTGAAGCTTATAATGAATATTTATTTATGTAAAATGATCAAATTAAGTAGATAAACTCAGATAAAGTATATGAATTCATCATGTTATTGGCTTAGGTGCACATATGCACAGTGCAAACAGAAAAAAGCCAGAATGAGGAAATATACTGAGGAGTGCCACACTCCTGTAGTGTAGACTGGGTGTTTTGCTTTGAGGTGATATGTTAAAGTCGTGTTACTTCTGTGGAATTTAAATTCGGCTTTGCAAACTGTGCAATTGCCGTTTGTCCAACGAGCCCGGGCACTTTTTAAAATGAAATGTTCCCCCTAAAAGTCCGTCCTTATCCACTTTACACCACAGACTCTCCTTAGTTAGGATGTCATAGACATATATGCACAGACTCTCCTTTAGTTAGGTATGATCTAGACATATATACACAGACTCTCCTTTAGTTAGGATAGATCATAGACACCACCCCGACGCCTGAGCAGGTTGGTCCGTTGCTGCGACACGTTAACGTGTCCGCCATATTGATGTGGCAGATCTGCCCGTAACTAATACAAGCAGGGCCGGTTTTGCTATGGGCAATGTGGGCGACCGCCCAGGGCGCAGTCTCCGTGAGGCTTTAAGTTAATGCCTCTTATACACCCATTCACACACACACTAATATATCGGGAAACAAAGCTCTACTTTGCCACATCCAAAATGGCGGCGCCGCCACCGGAAGTAAACAAAACCGCGTTAATTGCGTTATTTTTTTAACGCTTAATTCTTTAAAATTAATCGACAAAATTAACGCGTTAATTTTGACAGCACTATATATATATATATATATATATCTATATATATATATATATTATATATATATATATATATATACACACACACACACACACACACACACACCACGCACCAGTGCAGTCTTGACGTGCGTTATCATGGATTATTATACAACTTTGTTGAATACTTGATTATGATTCGTCGATTACAGCAATCTATAGTCAGTCATTTCTGTATTTTTCAAATCAATGATTTGACCAAAAAATATTGATTTCTCTATTAAGTAGCTGTGTAGTAACCTCAACAATAACAAGGTTTAATTTACAACAATGAATGGCACTCTGTACACTATCCCTTGGTGGATATGCCACTGTCCTATTTCCCAGTGTCAATGCTAAGTGGCAACATCCGTAGCTGTTAAATGAAGCAAAATGCCACAGAAGTACCAAAAACTGCAGTTCCTTGAACAGCCACTCCAGGCTGGCTGCATAATGAGTCAATCTTTATAGGCCTACACATTAAAATGTCCAACTTCACAGGAGAAATAAACATGTTTACAGGCTGGTACAAAAAACAGTTTTTGTCTCAATAGCTAATTTCTCCATTCACGACAACTGTACGGAGGGTGAATTTATATATAACTTCCCTGTTCAAATTGTTTTAAGACTTAAAGGCATGTATAATCAAGGAGGTGGCCACTTTGACTGGTGGACCATTTAAGAAACCAGGTGACCATTAGTGGGGAGTCAGCAGATGCAGAACCGCCAAGATAGTGAGTGCAAGAGCCACCATTCTCTGAGCTTCACAACGGTTCTTTAGAAACCTATGTGTGATGTTGCGGATACTACATCAATGTTTTATACAGTGTATAATCATTGAACATCTGCAATTGACAAAAAAACGCACATTTGCTCCTTGGATAGGCACATACCAGCTACCATACTTCTTACTGAGTCTGTATGAAACAATCAGTGTGTAAGTGTCAATAGATGAGATGCACATTACATTACAGATGTGTTTAGAAGCCTTCCAAAAGTGAAAGAGTCAAACATTTTCTGGCCGCTGCCCGGATAATGAAGGCATGGTGAAGCAACAAAAACATCTTGATTATAATTAGAGAGAGAATCTATGCCAAATAAAGAATGGTAATGTATGCTTAAGTTGTTACAATTATAACTACTCGAATAAGGTTAGATCACATTTACAGTTAAAAGGAACCAACACTGAGTGTGGGTAGGAGAGGAGATATAAAGTCGGGTCTTAATTGTCAAAGAAATTGCGAGGCCTAGAGTTGCCACTCCTCCCTACAACATTTTGCTGCCCTGGACATCACACTGCCTCTAGCTTTGGCAATGAATGTAACACAGACTGTTTTAAGCAGCTTTGAACTACCAATGCGCTGTTTTTCTCAAGAGAACTGTCTCTACTGACAATGGAAAGCCTTTTTATAATCCGGTTATATACTGTTATTTTGACATGCCTACAAATGCATAGTTGTTAAAATACAAAATATAGACTACTAACTTCGAGTGGGTATGGAATGCCACAGACTGTGACAGAAATGCCAAAAGGCTATTTCTTTGTTTTAACAGGAAACAAGAAATAAGGTCAAAAATGATGCGTTGAAGCTATTCAAAATGATTACGTGCTTCATTGCTCTTCTTCACTGCTCTCAAAGATTTATCTTAAGTGTGACACTACTGTCAATACAGTGTACCAAGGAAACAATGAAAACTATATAAAGCCCAAGGGAAAACAGAGGAGAAACTGAAAAGAGGGGGTGGAATCATCTAACTATATTCACAAAATGTAAAGAAGCATCAAGAAAGATGGCTTTCTCTCCTGAAGGTGAATTTCATGGTACTAAAGGAAGACAAAAGAAGAACAGGGCCAAGTCCATTAGGGAGTGCAAAGAGGAGTCGAGCTAAATGAAGGCTTCGTGGTGGAAGGCATGGCAATAGGGAAAGGGCATCTAGAGGCATTTAAGAAGATGCTTCCAGTAGTTTGAAGACTGGGTTGACAATACAATATGAAATGAAAGGAAGTAGGGAATGAGGTGGGGGGAAGTGGAGGTGGCATGGAGGAGGGGCTGAGATCGGAGAGAAGCTTCGTAATGTAGCGCTATGTACTGATGAAGTTGCCTTGGGCCTTTCCAGGACTTGTATTATCATCAGTCCACCAGTACTTAGTAGTAGTGTTTAAAAGAGGTGGAGGGATGTTAAAGGCCACTTAGTACATCACATTTAGTGTAGTTCAAGCTACAAAAAAGACTAGACATAATGTAGAAGTATGTCTTCTGTTGTTTTGTATTTTCCTAATTGGTTGCCTCAGTGTCAATGGGTGGCCAGATTCATAGTATTAGCTTATCATCCAGGCAATTAGTTTCACTTTGTTATCCATTCTGCACATGGTGTTCATGTCAGCAGTTTTACTGTTTGGGAAGGAGGGTTATTTTCCCCTAACCAGTAAGTAGTGAGTGTATATATCCATCCCACCAACTTTACTTTCAGCCAATGCAGAAGCTGTGGTTGCAGTTGTGGTTGAGGAGTGGTTCAGTTATCTTGGGGGAAAGACTTTATAAATCAGAGTGTGATGTGGACAGAATGTGGACTGCAATTTAGAGATCTGCAACCAGGCTATGACAGCATTAACATTTAACAGATAACAATTTTCCCACAGTCCATATTATCCATCCCTAAGCTTAAGGGGTTGGTACAGAGCTGTAGTAGATGGAAAACGACCAAAGGTCAGACTTTGAGCTGCCACTTGGACAAAAGACCATCAGCCAGCTTCAAGCTTTCAATCTCTGACATCAGTCTTTTTAGCCTTTGGGGGGTAGTGGTCAGTCTCAGGAGCCTTAGGCTGCCTTGAGGGTACGTAAGCTTGTGTGTGAGGGCTGCCTCTCAGTAGGACACTGCTGATACTGTGAGGCTGAAATTTACTACTTCCTACACTGCTGCCAGTTTGCATTTATTTCCTTCGGGTACTCATCAGCAAGAGGTGAAGGTGAGCCAAAGCACATCTGGCCTCTGAAGCATTAAGTTTAAGAGTGGTGTACTGACAAGAGGATGAGGCAAGCCTCATGGGACTTGA
Source organism: Larimichthys crocea (assembly GCF_000972845.2). Classification (NCBI taxonomy): domain Eukaryota; kingdom Metazoa; phylum Chordata; class Actinopteri; family Sciaenidae; genus Larimichthys; species Larimichthys crocea. The sequence continues at coordinate 10,916,775 of NC_040018.1, read as the reverse complement.
TGTGAGAACTGACGTAGAGGTTCTCAGAAAGGCTTTCCGTCAAACGCTTGAGATGGCAGAACATTGTGCTCAAGAAGAACCAAGCAGGTATTTAAGAGATACATTTTAAGCAAGGTGTCAGCGAGCCTGGGCAAGGACACTCCACACCTAAACTGTGGAGGTGGACGTGGTGTAGGAACAGTGAGAAGGAAGTGAGGAAACTTCTGTTACTGGTTTAGGTCAGTAGTGTCATGTAGTGTCGAGCGGACATGCTCTTTCCTGCCAAATTAGTCGGGAAACAGAGTAGGCAAGGAGTGGAAGCACTCCAAATGAGAACAACAGCACTTCATCTGGATGCTGCTGGGAATATAGATAATGTTGGTTACAGAGATAAGGTCACTGCAACCAACTTTTATCAGAAAAGGTACAACAGCAGTTTAATAAAGATAATTTAGATGCAGAATACCATGCTGAGAAAGATCAGTAAGAGAGTATATCACACCTGTTTCAAATCACCTTCAGTTTGAATTGGCAACAAGACCATAACATTTTCCCCTCCATCTCGATTAACAGGTAGAGTAGAATTACTCCCTTTGTTGTAGCTTGACCAATACATCACTTTGCTGGATGACACTGCATTGCATTGAGCCAAGAGTTGAGCCAGGGGGCCATTTCACCACATGTAAAACATGCAGGCTGCAATTTACAACATGAGATCATTTCCTCTCTCTAATTATAACCTGTTTCAATCATGAAAACAAATGCAATACTTGGAGCTCACGAGCAAGTGGGAGCCCGGCAGCACTCGAAAATATATCTGCAATTTGAGAGCAACGATCATTTCTGAAATGTGACGCTGGCACCATTTGCGATCTGTGTGCAAGCACCGCTCACAAATCGCTTTTGTGCAATGGGCCGCACCTTTGATGACATTACACAAAAGCATGTATGTGCTGGCTGATGTTTGTGGAGCAAGACACTTTCATCTACATCACCGCTTACACGCGCATCACCGCTTACACATCTCTTGTGTTTACAATCTGGCAGTCTGGTACTAGAGCTGGTGATAGGGGTTAGGCTTTACAGTAGTGATACAGCAAAATGAGATCGCTGTTAAAAACACAATTTCACGCAAGAGAGGAAGCATGTCTAACATGACAAACCATTTACTGCAGCATGGTATAAACATGCACCATCTTGAGTTCTGAGTACTGAGAATGCCCCAGAACCAGTTAATGGTAGGGAGTCAAACACAAACAAGTGCAAAATAATTACCCTGTGCATGGAAGGAAAATCTTTTGCTGTTTTACAACAGCGTTGTTGTGTTAAAGGAACACCAAAATATCTAAACAATTAGGACAAATCACCCTTTCCGCTAGTCTAAATCAACAGAAAATAAGTAGTAGTATTTTTCTTTTTTTTCCATTAACACATTTTCATAATTTAATTACAAGCAGTAGGACCATTTGAGGAAAAAAAATAATTTATCACAAAAATAGGAAATAAAATCACAATTATTATATGTATAAATGACCCAATACGCTGACAGTGATAAACAGTAACTAAACTAAACTACACATGTTCTTTTATCTTATTATCCTGAACTAATGGTATACCGATATTGATGACATTCAAGAATGAAATACTGACATAATGTTATTAACACCTGTATGATAATATCGTATAAATAATCCAGCACCTCTTATATTATTTACACTTCTTTCCATTCTTACTTTGTGGGTCACCCTCCAACATAGTAAGTGCTTGTAATGCACCTTAATGCTGGTTGTCAGTGACACAGAAAAAAAGAGACAAAATAAAAGTTAAAGATGAATTTGCATGATTTTATTACTGTTATTATATTAGAATTATTATTGTAATTAATACATTTTCTATAGATATCACAATAGAATAGAACAGAATAGACACTTTATTTATCCCTGGAGGGGAAATTTGTTATAATAGTGTTACTGTGAATTCTTTCGCTATGATAATCTGATATTGCGACACCATATCCTGAATAGATTCAAAAGAAAGACCACGGAGATAATCCGGTTGGACCACACACAAACACCAATTGAAGATGTGTTGCAGGAATGAGTCATCTAAATCCAGCTGTCCACAGGGCATGTATCTGATTAGCATACCCAGACTCACACACCAGGAACAAATGTAAATATTGCAATAAAACCTGCTGTAATAGTATCAATTCAGCACCGAGGATGGGCTCCAGTTTATTTTTACTAAGCTTAGCTATATTGGATGTGTGCGAGTATAGAGTTATACAATTTCAATAATTGTTATTAAAGATATGTAGATACAGTATATAGCTTATATAGAGAGTTATAGTTATTGATGTTGTAACAGCACACTCTCATGCATTGATATTTGATGTTTGGTACGTGCATCAGTTGGAAAGAGATTTCTCCCCCCCCCACCAACCCCTCTCTTTCTCACACACACAGAGTCAACATTGTTATATCATCTTGACTCAAACATTAATAAAGTGAAACATTTGGGAAAGTATTTACTTTTGGGGGAAGCATTTAAGCTTTATTGGACAAAATACTATTCTGTATGATATACAGCTTTCTAAGCAATGCAGCAAAACTGGGAAGGTGGGCAAATATAGTCTGGAGGCTGGGAGGGAGGTTTACTTGAGCTAAGCTATGATAGACACCATCTGCTCAGGTAGGTGCAGGAAGACTTGCTTTATTTGTTTAGGTTGTTGCTGAAGTGAACCTGAAGTAGAAGAATGGGTAAGACAAAATGGCTCGAGCAACTCTAACAGGACAGTGTGGTGAAGCACCCACAAACGGGTTGTCTGCTCAGCAAGGCTGAACGATTTGGCACTCTGTAGACTGAGGCACCCCATTTGGCTAATGAAGTCCCAGACTGTCTTCACACCACACCCCCACCCACCACTCCACTATGAAATGTTCTACTCATGAAAGTAATGAGGCAGGGAGGGAGAAAGACTCTTCTGGCCACTGATAACCTCAGACTAAACTTGCAACCTTACGAGACAAGGGCCTAATATCTGGCCGTCAATCAGCCCCAGCATCCCTGGCTGGAGTGTTTAATTACAAGGATCAATTATTTACCAGCCTCCTCTTTCACTACTCAGTGCTCCTAAAAAAGGAGTGTAAAGAAGAAAAAAAGAAAAAACATTAAAGACCCAGATGAGGCTGTGGTGACAAATTCAGTACAGGAAAAAGAATATGTTGCTTGTTCCAGATAACAATGTTTATTCTATGAGTTATATATAACAGATGAGTTCATCTTGACCTTTTTAAAAGGATGACTACAAAAAAAACGTGTTGTCAGATTATATTCATTTTTTATATTCACACATTTCTACAATTAAACATTATATTGTTGTACCTACAAATTAAGGCAAACCAATATTGAAATATATAATAATATTTAATATTGATAATGTGTTAATGATTTAGTGATATATTGTGTAAATAATCCAGGCCCTCTGAAATGATTTCTGTTCACACATAGTAGGTGGTGGTAATGCACCTTGCAGGGTATATGCAGGCGAAGGCAGGACATAGTCCAATTTTCATGAACAGATAGAGTAAGGAATACTTCACTCAAAATGCATAATTGTGGAGCTGTCTCAGCCGTCTATGGGCCAGTATTTATGGCAAAATATGCACCTCTTCTGTGGCTTATGTTAATTTCATAATGATCCTTACTGCCTGAAGACAAGCAGCAGAAGTTAAGTGACAATGTACAAATATTACTGTCCCATTTTTGGGTGAGCTAAATATGCAAGAGTAGTCTTACATGTCAGTGTTAATACAACACATTTATCGTTTGCTGCATGGGCGGCTTTAAAAAACAACAACAAAAAACTGAGGCATAAATTAAGAGCATATCCTCTTCTGCAGGATACACTGCACTACTGTGACAGCCCTACTATAAAATACACAATCATCTAATTTACACTACAACAGCTACAAAACTATAGTCAGGGATTGTCTAATGTAGGAGACACTGACAGAGAAACTCCTCTATAAAAATAAATAAAACCTGCAATGTTACAAAGTTCTTTACAAAACAGGTATGAAGACAACACCTTCAGTGTTCAACTGCTGTGTAATTTCCTTGCACTTCATATTTACTCCTGAAGACATTTCTTGACTCAAGCTGCATGGCCCAAACAGCAACTGCAAGGCTTTTAGCTAATTTGAAGAGACAGGATCATATTACCCCTTTGCCTGGATTCACAACGCACAGCGCTTCACCTGGCTGTCACTGGGAATATAAGTTAAGAAACAAAGATAAAAGTCACAAAAAAACCCTTTTATATAAAAATAATGGACATTTCAAATCCAGCCCGTACAACCCGTGCACTAAGACTAAGTGTTTCCTTAAAATGCTGCCTTTCAGTTTTTTCATAGAGGTTTTTAGATTGTATGTTACGTTTCCAAATGCTCCTGCAAGAAGGTACATGGTACTCCCTGTACTGTAGACCTTAAAAGTCTCACCTCAGATGACCCAAAATTCAGCTGTAAGACTTTAACTAATTTAAAGAGAAAAGATAATATTAACCCTAGCTATGCTCCTCTTTACAAGCTGGTACATTCAGTACCAAGTAAGAAAATATCCTGTACTGGATTAACATCCATCAAACATTGATGCCATGCCAGCCTCTACAGGATATACATTCCACAAAACCACATTTAATGTAAAAATGTGTAAATGACAGATGAAACAGATGGTAACTACTTTTTTACGTCACACGACCGTACACTTCTTTTCATAGCATGCATCTAAAAATGCAAGAAAAGAAAAAAAAAATTGAGAAGTAGCAGCTGGTGGAGTGTTTTGTGGTCATCTATCCATAGAACAGAGTGCCTCTTCATGTGTCCGGATTACAGCCAGCCAAATAACCCAAATAACAGGGGATGTGAAAAATGCAGCACTCAACTAAGTCTGCTGTGGTTCAGGGCCTTAACAAGCTACAACACCTGTGATTTGTGGTTTGCCGCTTTTGCTGTATTTTTGTGCTAGATTTCCATTGTCATCATGAGTCTAGCCTGGTTCATGCTATTTATGGTGTGCAAGCTCCACATTGGCGACCACCTGCTCTCGACATAAGCTGGCATTAATGCGTCTGTTTCTTTCATTATGACTTTTAAAAATCCAGTGCTTTGGTGGTCCTAAGAAGAGTTCATATTTGTACAGTTTACTGTTGTCGCCTTTGGGTGTACCAGAATTTCAGATGTCATATATGCCCTAATTATGTTATACAGACTATACACTTCATTTTAATGTACATTAACATTAACCAAGAGTTAAACAGAATCCTGAAGTGACTGTGAACAGGATGACATGTGTATGAGGACATTTTCAGCATCTGGTCTGATGCCTTGCGTGATGCTCACATGTCAGCAATATAATATATGTGTGCCAAAAAATGTTTTACTTTACTTATGAATTATAAAACAACATGATTCATTCAATACTCATATATTCCTATGATTGAATTCCTGTCTGGTCAACAAATGACAAGCATACACCTTTATGCACTGACAGTGATCATAAAGAGCAAGGTAGAATATTCATCTCTCTGACCAATAGTTATTATTTGCCTAAACCTGCTCAAAAATGAGTTGATTGTTAGAAGACTGTGTTATTGATCCAAAAAAGTAGGTTTAACACTTATGGCCTCATTAATTCCACAAGGGGGAGTGTGTTGAGACTGAAATGTAAGAGTAGGCAGCTTGTTTCTCCTTCTACAGCAGCACAGGGTTTTTCCCCTGGACTCTCAGCTGATGGCTCATTAATCTATTCTAGAGGAGGTCCCCTACGCAAGCAGCCTGCGCCAGTGGAGGACTCCTCATGCTTCGTCTTAAGCAGGAGTTTAAGAGTTGAAGAGGAGGTTACATATGAAAGCATTAGAACAAATTATTGTTAAAAGGTGAACTTATTATTGTCGCTTCATGTGACTGATAGTAGCAAAGTTTCAAAACTTAATTTAAGCTGTGTGTTTTCCTTAATATCTCTCAGTATGTTTCAAAAATGAATTTACCGGTCAATCAAAAATTCTCCCTCTCTCTTTACCTGTTTGCGAACATATTTTCCACAATGACAAACATCTAGAAGTGCATATAAATGAAAAGGTGATCTTAGTTTCAGATTTTGACTTTCATATGAAATCTATAGGCCTACAGTCATTGCTCAGTTGACTGAGCGCAAATTAGCTACCTGCACACACATTTGCAGCCAGACGTCCTGTGTGGGAGGCAGCAGGGCACTGAAAGGCTCCATTTACACACTTTGGTTTTACTGCAGTATTTGCTCTGACACCCATCATCGCTTAAGTACTCCATTCATACACATGCCGCTTCAGCTGACAAGAGCAATTACATATTGGTGATTATTTCACAATAGCTATTCAAATTAGTAATCTCACCGCCCTCAGTGATTCCAGTCAACATTTGTCTGATATTAAGGGTAGGTTTTCTTCCTCGCAGCGACTGATCTGTTAATGACACCGTCACTTAACCACGGCATGTTTGACTGCTTAAATGGCAGCTCTGTCAGACAGTAATGTCAGAATGGAAATTTGTCATAGTGTGACTGAGATTGACAGAGCATGTGCCTGCGTCTACAGAGGCGTAATTTAGCTGTACAGTATCACCGTGCAATACGTGTCTGCACCCTGATAGGGTTGTAATATTGCCGTGGTTACTGAACAAGTAAAACTGCACCATCAAATATGTGTCACCACAGAAATAAATAAATTAAGAGACATCTGCAGTAACGCAACGTTTAAAACATGACTTCTGAATGTTACCATTTCCACAGAACGTCACACTAAGTGAAGTCTGCAGCATGTACTGTACAAAAAAAAGAAAAAAGAAAAATCTATCAAACTGTTTTTAATAGCATCTGATTGGCAAGCTGTCTTGGGACAGTTGGCAAATGGGCGGGCAGCGGAGGAGTTTAGAGGTGCTAAAGTTCAGGCAGGAGCGACGCAGCACCCTGTGTCCTGCCAACAGTCTTACAGTGGCGCAATTCCTGACTAAGTTGTTGACCCATGGCCCCCACCTGCCTTGACCAGGCATTATATAGGGGGGGGCAGCACTTCCCCTTGAATGCTGCCTGCCACACCAGAAGGCTTTTGACTCATGCCCATCTGTCCTGGTAGTACATACATTAAGTGAAAGCCAAGCTCCTGGCACCCTGTCCAAGTCGTGTGTGCTTTTAAAACAAGTTGTTATGTAGTGTGTAAACAGATTTTTTTTACCTTAGTAACAAACATCTCGGTAAGGAGAATAATTAGCAGCAAAGAGGTCATTTGTAAGATTGCAATGAGAGGGGTTATGATTTATTTGTGTCCTGTTCAAAAATCAATGTGTTTGTTATAAAAACTGATACAGCAACCCCTGAAATAAATCTCATCTTTATGAACATTTTAATATACATTGCTACTGATGCTGTCAGGGAGGTGTTCATTCAACTCTGCAAGAGTTTTTGAGACTGTAGTCAGTGGTGCCGTTGAATCGAAATGTATGAAACTGATAGGTGTTTCATGTGGTCTGACACACATTAGAGAAACAGTATGAGTCTGCGTGCCTATGCCATTACCACAGCAACCTAGCCTGACTGGATAACAACGGCTGAAAACACAAATACAACCTAATCACTTGCTAATATCAGAGAGGCCAGTCAGTCCTAGAGATTCAATTCAGTCACACATCAGATGTGCCGACATTCTAGGAGGCTTTTTAATGTATAAATACATCAGTGGGTGAACACATCCTACTGGCAATAATGGTAATAAGAATAAGACAGTGAATTCAAATGACACCATTGCTTTTGTTTGAATCCTCTCGCACGGCACTCATTTTGTTTGAATGGATCTTTGACGTATTTAAAAAGAACATTTAGACAAACAGACGTTCACTTTCTTAGGGACATCAAAAAGCTTGCAAAAATAACAAGAATGCAAACGTACCTGACCTACTTGGATGTCTAAGTAATGAAGCACTTCTTTAAGCATGACAGGAGTGTGCGGAGGCTTTTCGCTTGAAACAGAAGACAATGCTTCAGATCTGTCCAGGGGACCGGGCCCAGAAGAAGCACAAACTGTAGAAGAGTGCAAGTTTAACTTCCATGACCTCCATGCTCTCCAGACAGCCAGATTTGTTTTCCATAACAGCGGGTTGGAGCGCAAAGACATGTGGAAAATCATGATCCTTATAATGACCTTTGGAAAAATAAGAGCAAAGATATGTGGTGATTTATGCTATCACATAAAGACACACATACACAGAACAGTGCTTTGTAACGTAAGTATACACAGGGCAAATATATATAAGACAATTTGACAGAAATCTTACGATGCAGACTTATAAAGTAAATTTGATATTTCAGGATTTTTTCAGCAGCTCTGCATCCAGAACAAGAGGGCACAACAATTCAAATATTTGAAGCCAGGCTGAAATCACCCTGACAATGAACCCTTCCAACAGCACACATCTGTGCTTCATACACTACACCACCACCACCACACCCAGAGAGAGGAAGAGTAAGTCCATCTTTGGCTGATTAGTTCAACATTTCGGCAGTCAACTTGAACAATACTGCCCGCAGCAGGCTCCAAAGTGACCCACATGGTTAAAAAGGTATTCAGGTGTTTCCTGGCAACAAGATGGATTGAAAATTAGAGCTCTGTTGTGGCGATGTATGACTCTAATCCAACAGAAATAAGCGAAAGGAGATGAGAGAACTCAACAAGTGTGTGTGTGTGTGTGTGTGTGTGTGTGTGTGTGTGTGCGTGCTCACGCGTTGGTGAACACAAAGCAAACATTCACTGGCAGCGAAGAATTACACAGAATCTGAGGAGGTGGCAAAAAAAAAAAAATATATTGCGTGGCAATGACGCGATTGATTTTATTATTGCATTGTGTGCATCTAGATGTAAATCAAAATACTACAGCTTTCGGGTAAAATAAACTATCCTTGTCCTGTACATTTATTATCATATGTCTATTAAACAGTGTCTTATAAATTGGGTGACAGGTGGGAAATAACTCAAGGGACAAAGATAATATGGACATTTTATTCTTTCAGGGGGATTTTTTTTTTTTTTTTTAAGGGGGGGCTCCATGATTCTAGGTACGCCCCTGTCTCCCATTATTACCATGGCTACTTAGCTGCTAGCCAGTCGTTAGCAGGTCACAATAGCTGTTAACCAGGTGTAGCTACATGTAGCAGGGTTTTTGGTACTAGAGATAATGTGGAGAAAATGTCACACGCTTGGGTGTTAAATACATGTTTGACACACGACTGTAAGGAACATCCAGAACCCTGTTCTTAGCTCTGTGTTTATCACGTGTGTCGGTGGCTGCTTGGCGTTCACACCTGACGATGAGAGCGATGAAATCGATATTGTTCCTATTGCCACCATGTTGGATGACGGCACGCAGTTAGCTTCACACAAGTTGTGTAACGAGGAGACGACTCGCAACGGAACGCAACGGCACGTCCAGTTACATTTAGAAAATGTTCGACCAAGGTGGAAGTGTAACGGAGAATCGGCTGAACGCCTTGTTGTGAGGTTTAACCGAAGCTTACCGTAGTAGCCTAGATAGTAGCCCCGCCTTCAGCAGCAGCAGCAGCGGCGGCAGTTGCAGCGGCAGCATGTCCGCTGCGTCACTCCGATCCGGCCAATGAGCGGCGACAGAGGAAGAGGGCTTGTTTTTGAAAATATTGGCGCTTGTCGTGCTAACTGGCTAACAGAGCTTTGGCTGGTGACTTTATTATTTATTTATTTTTTTAAAAGACACGAACCAACTGTGTGTCATCTGAAACATTACCGTGGCACTGAGATGAACGACAGCTTTTAGTGACAAAAGGTAAGACATGAACACACACACGGGGCTCTGGAGAGAACAACGTTAACCGACCGTTGGGAGTTAGTTGACCGAGAGCTAGGCTAAGCAGGAGTTAGCCAAGTTAACGTTGGCAGGGCTGCTTTACTTCTTCATGTTCAGCTCTTACGCCCTTTTAAACACGAAATATTATTATTTGAATACATTTGCTACGATGTTTAACACGAATTAGCGTCGTTTATATCGTAACTTTTTTTTTGTGACTTGAGAGTAAATATCGTTGCCAGGCAGCAACTGTTTGTAGATTTAGTGGAAACCAGCCACTTTAAAGTCAAAGTGCGTTTAATGTTCAGCAGTTGAACGTGTGATATGCACACATAACACAAACATTACACACACCCAGTAGCGTTACCTCTGTGTGACTGCCAGTTTATTACGTGCACATGGCTAAAACAAAGCATTTTTATACGACATGCTATGTAAACATAACGTATTTCAGCGTTTATATCAATAAGGTTGGACAAAATAGTTGATACTGGACATCAGTCAATGTGTACCTCACACTACAAAGCAATACAGCCATCAAAATGACCATCAGTATGAATAAATAAACATTACATCTTTATTTGAATAGGATTTAATGCAGGGCTGCTGTCCTCCAGCCCACATACATGACATCGATGGTTTACAGTAATGTAATGTGGGCCCTTACTGTCAGTAATTGTTGAAACCATGCTCTAAACACTTTGTACCAAATATTGCCTGTGTGGGTATATGATCATTTAACATTTTGCCTTCACTCTTAGTAAGCATATCCAGCATAAGATAAAGCAACATTTGAGGGAGGCTTAATGTTTCCCAACTTGTGTGATTTCATGATCATATTATTAAGAATTATACTGGTTTTCAATGTGGAAATTTAACTTAATCCTTTTTTGTTTTTTGTTTTGCAGCAACACAGAAGTCACTTCAGACTGTCCACAATGGCAAGCAATGTGTGCAGCCACGTAAAGGTGGTTGTTCGGGTGAGACCAACCAGCGACAGCGAGAAGCGTGAAAACTGTCGAAATGTGGTCCAGGTCGTTGATAACAACATGCTCATATTTGACCCGAAGGAAGAGGACATGTCATGTTTTGGGTCGCAAAAAGTACGAAACCGAAACATCAACAAGAGGGCAAACAAAGACCTGAAGTTTGTTTTTGACCACGTGTTCAACGAGAACTCGACGCAAGTTGACATTTTTGAGAACACCACTAAAGGAGTCTTGGACGGTGTGATGAATGGATTTAACTGCACAGGTAATAAATAAATATACGCTCTGTGTTAAAGCTGCACCAGGCCGCCAAACACGTTTGTATCCCCAAATGGCAAAAAGTAATAATTGAGCTTCTGTAGCACAAAAATAACTTCTTCTTTTTAAGCTGTAACCCTATTTAAGTTCTTTAATATTCAGTATCTCAATATTAAATTGTATATAATTATAATATATGATAATAATATATACTATATATATTTGTTTTTCTTTAATAATATAGCTGTATGTACCCTTTGTGTAAAGTAAGGCTAAATTAAAGTGAGTGAATGGTAAATGGATTGTACTTATATAGTGCCTTTCTAGTCTTCCGACCACTCAAAGCGCTTTACACTACATACCCCATTCACACACATTCATACACTGATGGCATTGGCTACCATCCTCATCAGTTTGAGGATCTAACCATTCATACACTGTATTCACACGCATTCACACACCGATGGCACAGCCTTCGGGGGCAATTTGGAGTCAGTATCTTGCCCAAGGACACTTCGACATGCAGACCGGAGGAGATCCAATGCAGACCGGGGATCGAACTGCCGATCATCTGATTAGTGGACGACCTGTCTGCCTCTAAGCCACAGCCATCCCAAATGCATTAAGATTCAGTAGTATGAATTAAACGTCACCCTTTAAGGTTTCTTTGAATATTTACAAATGGTGCCCCCAGAGTTCCCTTGCAGTAACCTTTGCGTTACCTCACAATAAGTAGCCTGGCAGTGGACCTGTGGCTGTAGGTATGCTGATTGCTCCGACTATATCTGCATTTGTGTTCATGCATTTGAATCTCTGATATGTATATGCCTACAGTAGCTGTAACTGTGACTACTCTTAAGCCCCATGGGATTTACGTATTAGTTTGCACTAATACGTCACAGGAGCTCAAGCATGTAAAAAAAAAAAACCTTGCGTGTAGTCAATGTCGTCAGCCCTTAAAAAACGAATGTGTCATAGCCATCATCATATCAAATCTACAGCCACAGTCATCAACAATTAAAGCTTTGTCATCTAATCGCTAAAGGCCTAATCACAGCTACAGTCAGACACCACACACTGCAGAGATGCAGATGTGTGTCACAGCCACAGCTGAGTGTGCGCCGACTCATGCTGCGGTCAGATCCAGGGGTAGTGTAATACTTAATATTGTGTCATACGACTTCTTCCTCTGAATCAGAGGGAATGAAAAACGTATTGCAAGGTAACACAATTCCCACCGTCACCGTTTGGGGGCTAAATATAATAGTGTGATCTAATCTGTTGTGGCAGTAAACATTTGGACTTTTTAAATGTCTCTCTTTAACACCTCCATGACTAAATACTGACGTTCAAATGCAGTTATAAGCCGCACCAGCACCAGTGTTTTGATTTGTTTTTTTCCTCTCACGCTGGCATATCATTAATTGAACCTGCTGGCTGCTGTTAATTTACTTTGTTTGCTCCAGGGTTCACTTGCTGGTCACTAGCTCACAACACTGTGCAGTGTTTTAAATTGGCACAATTGAGACATTTTGACAGTTGATGTTCCCACTGCTAATAGGACCAGAAACGGTTGGCTTTAGAGAGTCATTAGTGATGCATTGAGAGATGCTTGGATCAGCTACAAAATCTTGATCACGATGAACCAACGGTCATTTTGGAGAATGTAGTTTGTGGTGCTGAAGAACTACATCGCATTACACGGAGACGCCTTTCTGTTATTTAGCATACCCTCAATGAGATAAATTGGTTGGATAAGATGATCCAAACATCTGTCAGCACAACACAATTCAGCAGCACCACAATCTGCAGCCTCCGAGATGATCATACAGTGGACACAACAGAATACTATTGTTTACTGCCTAGCTCGTCTTAATTGAATTATTCTGTTGTGTAAGTTCAGTGCTTGTCATTTAGTTGATGTTGAGACAGTATACATACTGTAGGCCCTTATCTTACCTTGTATTGATTTGTCTTTCAAATGTAATTCAATTACAGTATTTGCATACGGTGCTACTGGAGCAGGCAAGACGCATACGATGTTAGGCTCACAAAATGACCCTGGGGTCATGTATCGCACCATGACAGAGCTGTTCAAACGCATGGATGACGCCAAGGAGGAGAAAGAGTTTGCTGTTGCATTCTCATATCTTGAGGTGAATCTTTATTGTTTTTTGGTTTGTTTTTTTCTCTGCATTAGTACAAATAAAATACTGTTTGGTTTCTTTGGTCAAAGTGATTTTTATACTTTAACCAAAGAGTTTTAGTTGTAATATTCACTGATGATTAAACTACACTGCTTCTGTTTAAAGGCGTTGCAGCAGTCAGATATTTCATTGGTAGCCTGGTTTAAAGGGGAGATTTTTACTCTCCCCTTTTGATGGATCTATAGCTGTCATTTATATTTGTTGTTTGTTTTAAAGGTTTACAATGAACAGATCAGAGACTTGTTGGCTAATGCAGGCCCTCTCGCAGTCAGAGAGGACAGCTCTAAAGGAGTGGTCGTTCAGGGCCTCACACTGCATCAGGTTAGTGGCAACTTGTATCATGCACACTGCCCCATAGCACTGTAGAGCATATTTAAGCTAAATACATGTGACACTGTATTACAGTCTGTATAATTTAGAATGCTCTGCGATAAGCTGGTGACTTGTCCAGGGTGTACCCTGCCTCTCGCTCCAGCCCCACTGTGACCCTGATGAGGATAAGTGGTTACAGATAATGGATGGATGAATGGATAATTTAGATTTCCTTCAGATGCTTTTGCAATGTATAATGTATTGCTTTTAGAGGTCATACCAGAATAAATGACAAGAAATTGGCTCCCTTGTAAGCACTGGTAAAGAAATGTACTTCCTCTGTTGACATCATAAAATGTTGAAAAACTGGTGAAAACTCATGAAAACATTTCACGTCTAACTGTGACAAGTGTACACAAATGTTCAGGAAAATGTGTTTCCATGTGCCCTCTTAAGAAATGAAGGCCATATGGAAGAAAACATTTTGAATTATAAATTTAACTTTGATGTGTAGTCTGTAAGACAGTATGTTGCGTGTTTGCAAAATTAACTGAGAAAATTGCTCACATCTTCCAACATAAAGCTTTTTCTTTTATTAGAAACACTGTCCAAATATTGTTCTGTATAGCTGGGTTACAGACACAAACACTTTAACATTTAGCCCTCTTACTGTTCGGTTGCTATGGTGTGTATACTGGGTCACAATGTCCCCCCTCCCCTCCATACAGCCGAAGTCTGCAGAACACATTCTTGAGGCTCTGGATTCTGGCAATCGCAACAGGACACAGCACCCCACTGATATGAATGCCACCTCTTCCCGGTCCCATGCTGTATTTCAGGTATTTGAGTCCAGTTTTAAAGAACAACATGAAAAGCCAATAACAGCCGACACGAACAACAGAAGACGCATAAATACAAACTGTTAAACTGCATGCTGTTCCCATTCTCCATTTCAAATGGGTGGTTACTAATACCTTCAGGTTATAAGATAGGTATTGCTTCTTGATGGTTCTAAATTGAAAGTTTTGTATTCTTCTCTCCAGATATATTTGAGACAGCAGGACAAAACTGCCAGCCTCAACCCTAATGTCTGCATTGCCAAAATGAGCCTGATTGATCTTGCAGGCTCTGAGAGAGCCAGCACCACCAACGCCAAAGGGGCACGATTGCGGGAAGGCGCTAACATCAATCGCTCACTTCTTGCCCTAGGAAATGTTATCAATGCTCTTGCTGACCCAAAGGTGAGTTAATGTTACCTTAAATTTTCTGTAGACTGTTGCGGAAATAATGTTATGACCACATTAAGGAGAACCTTAAATTTTAATTAACTAAGTCAGAACAGATCACTTTTTAGATAGACTTGACAATTTAGCAGTGTTTGAAATGGAGCAAAACATTGGTCTCTATATCTGGCGCACTGCTTAGAGAAGTTGCACAGTTAGTTTTCCAAGTAATTAAGCGGCCCCATCGTGCAAAATAATTGAAAGTAAATTAGGAAAATAAGACCCAGGATGAAATTAACATGACTGATATCTGTTCATATTGTTATGATGGATGTTTACCTCCTTCTTGTGGTATTAGGTCCAATGAATGCTCTGCTTTAAGTGGAGTTTATGTAAGGCAAGTCAAAGAGAAATTTACTTGTGCAAGGGATAGTTTAACTGTTTATATGTAGTTATACATATAGCGGTATAATATGTACTGAAATGCTGTATGTCGTGTCTGCTGCCACAGAGGAAAAAAATGTCCCTTATGATGCAACATTACTACAGCATCTTCTTGTGACAAGCTAGCTAGCAGCTATGAGCCAATGCTCAAAAAACCACAGTCAATCTGATCGTATTTCTGTTTTCAGCTTCCAGCTCCACAGCTGTGAAACCTATTTTGAAACATATTTAGGAGACTTCCGGTCTTTTCTTTTCCAGTTATTTTCATTGTGTTTAGCCTGACCCATAGATGTTAGCTAGCCTGCTTTTCATACTCAGAGTACTAGAAGAACCATAAATTAGATTAAACTTGTCCGATGGAAAAGAGATCAGAAACAGAAAGTTGATGTCAAACCCTGGCTGTAGTATGCCAGCATTTTATTGGACAAGCCAACGCTGCAAGGACTGCTCACATTTTCACGAATCACTTAAAGTTTCTGGAACCCCGGCAAACATTTAAATATTTGAACATTTTATTTATTTTATTTTATTTAAATTTGGTTCATTTATAGTGTTTGTGGAATTTTATATTGTGAGCAGACTGTATTGACACTGTTTTATTTAGATGTGGCATTAATTAACTTTTCACTCTGTCATCCAATACAGATGTTTATACCAGGTTAACATACCAGGTTATCTGACATATACTGTTTATAATGGTATGCTGTCATTCTCACTATCACCGTCACAACGCGGTGGATAAACGAATAATTACTTATAGATGTGTCCAGAGATATGCATTGACCAAACATACACAGTTCTTTGCAGACACGCTGCACTAACACAGTAAATTTAGTAATTTAATTAACACCCCCCCCAACATCTGCTCTCCGGGCGCTGTGAGTTGATGCCCACCGCTCCAGTGAATCTGGCATCTGTCAGTTTGAGTGTGTGACCCTGTGCACGTGCATGTGTGTGCTCCAACAGGTGCCAGCCTGGATGGGTTAAATGCAGAGAAGTAATTTCACGTTCAATGTGATCAATAAAGTTTCTAATTTCATTTTTAGTGTTGTTTTATGCCTGTGTTTGCACAGCATATCAGCAGTGAATATGGAAACTTTGCATATTTTTCTTAAAGTTTTCATGGTTATAAGTATATGAGGTTAACCACTAGCCTCCATATGAAACAGAGAGCCTGGGAAGTGGAGAGTCAACTGAGTATTTGGGTATTATTTCATTCCAGTTGCATACATTAACCTGTCAAGCAGTCTTCTCATTTTACACACCAGTCTCAAGGGACAAGGTGCAAGCAGACCACATGCATTTAGGAAGTGCTGTGCAAAGGTACTGCAGCCGTGTTGAAACAGGATCCTTCTTCAACAGGTTACTTCATTCTTGAGTTAGAACTCTGTTCTTTCATGGACACCGACCAGTTAGTGTTGTACCCGCCATTCTTGAGTGTTGCAGTCATGGGCTAGTTTTGATGTTCTCAACCTACAACACCCACTGCTAATGCCCACTCCTTTCCCGCTCTATCCCCATGGTTATTGGTGCTCCAGTGTTTACTGTTGGCAGACAAGGAATTCATGTTGTGGCCATTGTTTACAGGAAAGAATGTCCCCACTTGTGTTTGGGCTGACATGCCATTTGTTTGAGTGAGAAGAATTTCAGCTACTTCTGTATGGGCTGTTGAGTATGTCATCTTCATACTATGCTGCACAGAGGTTTTTGTTGTAAGTTGTATGCCTTAGGCGATGGTGATGCATTTTACGACGCATCATTTTACGATGCATCCGTTTTGGCCTTTTTCCACACAGGGCCAGTGTTTCCCTCCCACAAAAAAAAGAGGCTTTCTGAAAATGTTGTCCAAAGTTGATACATTTGATAGTGGCAATCTTTCTAAATGGCGTAGACCGTAAAAGCTGAGCTTTTTGAAAATGCGGATGTGTGGTTGTCAACATTTTCGGACATGGTTAGGTTCTGTGCAGCATAGGGCTGCCACGATTAGTCGATTAGTCACGATTATGTCGACAACAAATTTAGTGGTCGACGCATCGTTTTCTTTGTTTGTTTTTTTTTTTTTTTTTTTTTTTTTTTTTCGAAACTGCAGCTGCAGCTTCCACTGCCGCGTCTGCCTTTCTGTCACATACACCCACACACACACCCCTACGCAGATGCGCAGTAGTGGTAATCGGCGTCAGGCCTGACTGTACCGTAAATGATACCATAACACAGACCCTCCAGGAATTCACAATGTTGCGATTTGCAACCTTAACGCAACTTCAGTGAATCCCCGTGAATTCAGGGCGGTGTTGCAATTTTAACCAATCCCTGCGATTTTTCCGCAACTTCCGCGCAGTCTGCCCCGGGGATTCAACTCAGCGGGTCAGGGACGGCTGCACGGTGTGGAAGATCCCCTCGTGGGACCTCTCCCCGGCACTGGCTGGCCTCCTCCGGGTGCATTTCCTCCCCGGCGACTCTGGGTCGGCATGGAAAGATTTGAGGGCGAAGGTGGCTCAAGGCTCCGTCAGCGAGCTTTACAGCGCCCGCCCATCCGCCCCTCTCCGGGACAGTCAATTTACGTATGATCCGATTAGTCGACTAATCGAAAAAATAATTGGTGATTAGTCAACTATCAAAATAATCGTTTGTGGCAGCCCTAGTGCAGCATGTTAAGAACTTGGTTGTCGCCCCCCTCCAGTCTCTAATGGGGTCTCCATACGCCAGTTTTCACTGTTTGCAGATAAGACACCCCACAGCTCCGTTGCATGTCCCCTTATTCACCTGAGAGTTGCAAGGGGTCGTTTCACGCTGAATCTGTGACAGATTCTTTGGGGTGGGAATCTCTAGGAAGTTTACAATTTGACTCAATTCTGATGATCAAAAACAATTATCGATATCAAAGATTTTGATATCTATTCATGATTTATTTTTTCACACTGCGACTTCTTCCTACTTTTAAAATGGCATATTAGGGATGATCCATAATTAAGAAACCGATAATTTGCTCTGTTAATTTAGTTAGCAAATTGCATTAAGGCTGTAAATGTTAGGCATGTACACGATTATTTAACTAGTTGATGAAACGTTCTAATAACATGACAGTTGAATAATCAGTCGATTTCCGATTATTGGCGTTTCTGCATTGACACATAGTTGTTCAAGAGAGAATCGTGACACATTTGAGAATCAATTTTGCCTGACCTATACAGATTCCCCATGATTAACCAAACTAATCGTCGAAGAATTCGGTTGAATGTCGGCTCTTATTAAAAATGACATTTTTCAAAATGGCACGGCTATCCTGCAACTCCCTGGACCTGACATGAACTATAGCCAAGGTCTTTGAATCCAGATGTCGGCTTAGGGATTTTCCAGGGAGGAGTTCAGGCACAGCTGTGAACCCCAAAAGAGATCATTTTACGCCTTTGTTACTTAAGTTTAATGTGACTTTCTGCAATCCAAATGCCCACGAGATTGTGACTCACGTAAGCAGCTGTAGTTTATCTAATGCCATTATTACAGACAAGTAGTAGTCTGGAGACCATCGTTGTGGATGGATTCTCCCCGTTTAAACTCTAAAATAAAGACTCCATACTGAATTTTGTTTCGTGTTAGGTTTATTGGTCCCCACCAAACAATGTAATCGGACTAAGCTTCACTTGAGGAGCTTGTCCAGATGGAGAATGCATGTTCAGGTGCACTTCAAATTTATGGTTATCTGCATACCACAGCAATAACGCACTATTTCTTTCTATTTTTCTATTCTATTACTATTTTTTCTTTTGTTTCTTTCAAGCATTCATTTGAGGTGTTTTCTATGGAAACCCAATGGACTTTGTCATATTTTGTGAGCTGCTTATCTGTTGACATTTTAAGCGAACCCAGACATTGGGCTAATGTTTTCTTTTCTTATTTGTTTCAGAGTAAGAAAACTCACATACCATACAGGGACAGCAAACTGACTCGGCTACTTAAAGACTCCCTGGGAGGCAACTGCAGGACGGTTATGATTGCCAATGTTAGCCCCTCATCCAAGTCATATGATGACACCCACAACACACTTAAGTATGCCAACAGGGCCAAGGAGATTAAGTCCTCGGTTAGTATTTCAGTTATATTGCTTTATAATTGTTAATTCTAATCAAACCTCTGTGGTTCTTCGATTATGAAAGTATGAATTCCTTTTAAAACGATTATATTTTTCTCTCTCTCCTATCAGCTGAAGAGTAATGTTGTAAGCCTGGACAGCCACATTGGCCAATATGCAGTGATATGTGAGAGGCAACGTCAAGAGGTAATATGAAACAAGCAACACTACCATGCTCCATCTTTTCTCATGCTTAAAATTTCTCAGTTAAACGGTCACCGTGATCAGTGGTTCATTGCTGACTGTCAATGCTCTGTTGCATTTCTAAAGATTCTCCAGTTAAAGCAGAAACTAAAAGCATACGAGGAGAAGAACATGGTGCCGGGGGCTTCAAATATGATCTCCTCCCAGAAACAAGCAGAGTTCAAAAGGTAAGCATGTACATGAGTGTGATTCAGAGTGTAACGTGAGATACATCAATAGGTGTTTGTTTATGTGTCAAAACCTTTTATTGTAAACGATGTAATTGGACACTGATTGCAGGCAGTATGAGCACGTAGCCTGTGTTTGCCAATGTATTGTACAGTAGTGATACATTCATGGGACCTGTGGTTTTCCGAGTGGTTTTGGTGACTTTTCAGCCATATTTATAATACTCAAGTGGATTGGACAGTTTAGGGTGTATTTATGCACAGCAGTTGAGGTTGTAGAATCAAGAATGAGATTCAGTGAACTTCAGTATTTTTCAGGTTTTTTATCTGTATCTATATTTATTTATTGACATTTATGGTCAAGTGATAATAAATCTTCCATGGAGTCTGCCATGTTGAACCACCAAGTTTCTACATTAGCACAGAAAGGCTCTAGATAAGGAATTTGTTATGTTTTGCAGTCACTCATAATTACTCCTTCATCTAAGGAAGGAGAGAGCAAGGCGAGGGATGCGCAATCAGCAACTAAACTATCCGTTGATTCTTTCACCCCCTGTGGACAAAAGTGATAGTGCTACCATTTCAGGGGGAATCCCACGATGAAGATTATTTATGTAGGTCATATGCATAGTCACATATGTAGGTCATATGTGACTGTGCACTATGCCTTTGAGATGCTCCTCATTGTTCCTACATCGTTACTGAATTTGGTTATGAATAGGTAAGCAGCGGAGTCTTTGCTGCTGCCAGATGCGCTTTTGAACAACCGATAACATACTGCTAAACTGTAGCTAGCCTTTTAGTAGTGGTGCTAAGTTGCTGTTGAATATAAGGCTTCCATTCAGTAGTAGCATTGACTGTCTATCTCCCTCAACCACCGCTGTCTCTCTGTCTTGCTTCTCGTTTCTCCAAAAGTTGAGTCTGGTTTAACTGCCGCATGTTTTTTGTTTTTTTTGTGTTTTGTTTTTCAACATACCCTCTAGCCCCCACAGCCTAAAAACAATGCCCATGTTTAAATGAAGGGGAAAACCTGTGTTTTCGCTGCAGCTCCTGATCTGAATCAGGCCAAAGGGGCCCAAGCACCCTGTGGTGAAAACTTCTTTTGGCTCCTTGTATCTCTGATCTCATTCTTTCTGTCAGTACTCAGAGCTCACCTCAGGAAATGTCTGGATGGTTTAGGGCGTCATGACAAGAACATATAACCGCAAATCTGCACCCAAAGCAGGCAGTTTTTTTTTTTTTTCTTTTTGTGCGAAACCGTCTATATGATCATGTCTGACCAACACCTTTTAATTCACATAGTTTAAATTATGTATTAATATTACACAGCAGTGTTTGTGCTGCAGTGCATTTCAAGTTTAGAACATGAGATACATTTGCTAAAAAAACTTGGAAAAGAGTCAGTGATGAGCCCTGATAACTAGATGTCTCCTTGATGGGGAAAAAAAGAAAGGGGGAAAAAAAAAAAAAGCAGAATATCAACTTGAACTGACCAGTCTGATGTCTGTATGATTACTGTAGCAGCCTGCTGCCGTTTTGAAGCAATGTGATGAAGGTAAACACCGTGAACAGTCGTGTGTAACGGCACTGTGCCCTGGCAAGGAACTTCTCAGAGGCTGCAACATATCAGACCTGCTGCCTTCAGACGCAGCAGGGATTTCATGAACTTAAGTAGAAGCTTTTCATACAATATAAAGCAGCTGTGGACAGCAGATACTATATAAAACTTCATAGATCAAGGCAGACAGACTTCTTGCTTTAACCACATTAAATGTTATGCTGCATTCATCCCGTGCCTATTATCTACATTCTCTAAATGAATTTGAATTGGATGGATATGGGCCTTTTTTATATGACCGTTAAATATTTTGGTGAAGCAAACAAAAATTGAGTGAGTTTGATTTTCAGTAATCATAACCTCACAAATAATTGACATGATAATCTCCAAATAAATAAACAGTATTAACCATAATAAAAAAAGTGGGAGAGCTATAAAAACAGATTTAGTGCAGTTATATTCAAAGTCTCTAAGTAAGTATGTCAAATTGCAAAAAATTGCGTCATAATTTTCTTTTCTCCTTTTTTCTGGGGAAGGACCCAACACACACACACTCTAATTGTACCCCCACCAGAATTTGTCTTGCATGACGTCCCTGTAATAAGTGGAGCGATAACTGATGGTGAAAAAAGTTTAAATAGTCTGCCTTCATACTTCACATGAACAGAATCCCAAAGTTCAAATGTAGTTTTGAGCAGCACTGTCAAGGTGTGGTGAACCAGCAAAATGCTGCTAAAATAGAAGCAAACTTACTTTGAAGACTTTTTTTTCCCCCTTTCCTAAAGCTGTGTTTTACATGCTTTGATCAGCACCACACAATGTCAGAATGGATATCATTAGTTAAAAATACCAACTGCTGTTTATTTGCCGGTGCTTCTGTGCACACACACTCACAACAACACAATGCATTAGTGGTATTTTTGCCCGCTGACCTACCCGCAGTGTTCTGGAAACAAAGCCTAAGAAATGATGATCCAATGCTGATAAAAGCCTTTATCTGTTCCCACTGCTTGTGTGGATCACCCGTTTATCTGGTATTTTTCACTTTTTTAGACAACTTGTTTGCGTCACTGCCATGAAACGGGCACTTGTACCTCCTGGAAATCTGTCACTTCCTGGAAAACATCTCCAGCGTAACCTCATGCTGCACCAGTGGATATGACAAAGTCCTATCAAAACGCTTATCACAAATTTTTCAGCATCCCTGCTTTTCTATCAAATTAAACTGCCCCTCGCTTCATAACGGACAACTGATTGTACTCAAGATCAAGCTAAAACAGTCTAAAGTCCCTCTGTAAAGTTCTCTTTCAAAATAAAATGCTTCACATGAAGAAACTAATACTGTTTCAGAGGGATAAGAAATGATTTTAGATATTTGGCATGTTGTTTTATTATTTTGGAATAAAAACTATAATATTCTACCAAAAGCCATGTACGAATTTGAACTCTGTAGCGCACAAATATTTTTATACTCAAAGACTTTTTGAACTTTTTCTCCCACATTTAGTTGTGACCTGTGCTGTAGTCAGTAGACCTGCATAGAGCAGCCAGATACTAAAATATTGATAAACAGAGTGACAGTAATTAATTAACTTTCAGACAAAGTTAAAGTGAAGAAAAGATTACTCTAGTTTTAAATTTAAAACTCCTTTTTAATTGTGTAAATTACTTCTGTGTCTGTGCTTACATTTTATTTGCCTTTAATTGAAACAGGATGATACTTTAAATGAAACATTACAGAGGGCTGAGCACTACCGGTTTTAAATCTATCCATCCAATTAGGGACCATTTTATTTCTTGGATTTAAAAAGCAGATGTGAGTTGAGGCCCAAGGATCAAGACTGAAAACCACTGACGTCGACAGTTTGGAGAAAAAAAACGTAATTTTCTGTCTTCCACACATGTACAGCCTGTACTTCTTTATAAAGCATTACCAGCATTTGATAGGACTGCTGTAATCAACGTGAGCATAACTGTCTTATTTTATTTAAACGTGGATTTTAATTTTAATAAGAGCAGCTGTTCATTTTAATTTCAATTATATATACACATTGATTTCTTTTACATAAACCAGATGAGCCACATTCCATCTAGTCATCTTTAAGGCATACAGTGGCATCTGTTGGGGTATTTGGATTGGGGGCGGGGGACACAGAAAAGCTGAATGAGTCTCACTCCCACACATTTCATTCACTGGCATCAGAATTCACAACTCGCACAGTGAGAGGCTCTGAATAGAGGCTGCACGCTTCTCACACTATTAAAAATTCAGCAGTCTAGCAAGGCCACGACGTCTCCTACGTCACTGGAGTTACATTGAAGAGTGCAGTCACATTTCAGCGACAGCTCTCCAGTCTTATTTACCTGCATGCCTCTCCTGTCTCTCCTCGTGCTTTAACTCAACTAGACAGCCACTTGCATCCAATCTGGATATCACCTCAACTCTATCTCGGGAATATATGCATCATATAGCTAAGAATATCTTTGTGGCTTGGTCCAAACAGAACTGGCATCTTGTTAAAGGTCTAGATTATATTAAAAGGTCAAGAACATGACTTTATAGCCGATACAAACCTTAAAGCGTCACTAATTAATTGTGGTAAATCATATTTATTCATGCAAACATCAAGATAATTTGTATACTTTTGCATCATCATTATTAGCTTTGTTAGTGTAAACTGTAAAATGCTGGTTTAAATGTGTTGATAACGCTATTAAATATCCCATGGACTATTTATGATGTGTTAAGTACGCAAACAAAGGCTCTTGGCACAGCAATTATTATAAATTTGCTCTTTACATGTGGCCCAGCAGTGTCTAATCACATCTGGCTTGAATCCTTATGATAATGGCCATGTTTTATTGGATTGCATCATGCTAAGAGGTGCTTCTAACATCCTGTCCTTCATGTGTGTGAATCGGAGTCACACTAAATGTAACGAAAATCACCTCTCAGCAGAATACAGTCCAAAACAACACGAGTACAGCCTCACAAATGACCAGAGTTGACTGAAAAGCTCTCTGACAGTACTTTACTTTATTGCAAGGCTGTTGCAATGGACTCAGTTAGACTACACGTGTATTTACTCAAGTCATCAATCTTAAAGTTGTTTGTCTGCACATTAATTCGCATTTGTTAAGTTGAACTTTCCTAATGCAGCCCTTTTAATGCAAAGTTTGTAACATTTGATCATCACTCTTTTCTCTCCCTATAGGGTGTCAGAAGCTCTGCAGCGAATCTTCTCGGGCAGGGGCCAAATCAGGAGAGAACAGCTGGATCTGGAGAGACAACTGAAGGAGAATGAGCTGCGCCAGCGCTACAGCGAGGAGGACAACCTGCAGGTCCAATACTTCTGTGCCAAAGAAAAGACTGAGAAGGTAGCTGATGCTTACGCTGCTATCCACGGATTCCATCATCCCCGCAGAAAAACAGCTGCTGAGTCATCATTTCACTTCTCTGTTCTCTATAGTTGTCTTAGCCTCTCATTTACGCCACTACAGGACAGGATCACTGCTCCCCAGTTCCTGGCTCTTCTCTGCCATTCGAGTCCCAGTGTTAGGCCCAGCTGTAAATACCATTTAAAGTGTACAAAGAGAATTCCTACCAAGTTCTGGTACCAAACTTTGCAGAATGGTCCACTGTCACCCAAAACAAACACCAAAGTGCTGCTTGCAGATATACCACATACACAGTTTGTAGTATACAGCCTTAATATTAGCACAAACAATGGATAATCCATAATATATGTATAATATATATATATTAATATATATATATTTTAAAGACGTACTGTTGTTGTTGTTGTTGTTGTTGTTGCTTTTAAAAGGCCACTTGTAAGCATGAGCGGAGGATTGCCAGCTTACGCACTCAGCAGCAACACATTTGCAAACGTCTGAAGGAGGCAGAATCACGATTCCTGGACAACGATAGCTTGCTTCATCGCGTCGAGAATGAGATTAAGCTGCTCAAGTCAAACGATCAGTCCTCAGAGGTAAGCGGAACCTTTCACATGTACCGGTGGTGAAAAACAGCGTGAGTGATTAACTGGAAAAATGTGTTTTTGTGTTGTGCGAGATTGATTCTGTACATTTTA
Organism: Larimichthys crocea; assembly: GCF_000972845.2. Classification (NCBI taxonomy): domain Eukaryota; kingdom Metazoa; phylum Chordata; class Actinopteri; family Sciaenidae; genus Larimichthys; species Larimichthys crocea. The sequence continues at coordinate 10,891,306 of NC_040018.1, read as the reverse complement.
GCATCATTTTTATTTCCCGATTAAAACAACTCCATGCAGAAGTTAGGTCAAATTTTATTCCTGATGATTTAACTTAAATGAAATTGTGCACGCGTTGTTTGTAGCCATACTAAAACCACTTTGCTGACATTGGTGATGGAGCACATAAATTCTTTGGATAACAGATCAATAGCGGCAAACAGTGAGTAAAACTCGATACTTAATTACATAACTTGCAGGCAGGAGTAAAATGTCAGAAGACAAATCAACGTGTTTAGATATAGAGAAAAACTTTAAAATGTAGGTTACATCTTTCAAAACTCATCGCTTGGTGTTTTTTTGTTTGTTTATTTTGGAAGGTAGGCTGTGTCTCTACTGGTGTCGTGACTGTCTTTGTTTTCTTCCCATCTGTTCTCCCAGTAATTAGAACCGTGCTCATTTTATTTCTCCAGCTCACTCGTGGATCACTGAAGAGAATAAATCAATACCCTTTACTCATCCCTCACACAGCAGCCAGTTACCTAAAACCATGCCCATGTTATTTTTTTCTTCTTTATCCTTTCTTCCAGGAACTGACCCAGAACTATGACGCACCCACCGGTCAAATGTTCTCTCTGCTGTTGTTTCGTAGTTTCTTTACGTCAGAGTTCTTTTCTTTTTTTTTTTAAACTCCCCTCCCTTACCCTGAGCAGACAGCATTTCTGATGAAACATGGACGAAAACAGAACATTGCATCTTCTCTCTAGCATCCTGACCAACCACCTTTTGTCTCTTCTAATTCTGCCCACAAAAGTGCTAATTCAATATGTTATTATGTTAGAATGGCTATTGCCTCACCATTTCTGCTTCTGACCTTCCCCCCCCCCCCCCCTTGTTCAGGTGTTAGAAAAGGGCCTACATTGCCACAGACTGGAGCTGCAGGTAAATGATCTTCAACAACACATCAAGCAGATGGTCAAGCTCACTGCTCTGCAGGATCAGGAAAACAAGCGCATGCAGAAGTAGGTTGACAATACCCAGAACCAGTTCTTATTGACTTAACCATTATTCACTGCAGACAAAACTGCACCTAACCTCACTCTAACTTGTGAGGAAAAAATGTCTAAATGTATTGCTTTTCCATTTCATTTCAGAATGGTAAACATCTTATTGCCAGCTTATAGTCGGAAGTACTATGCGTTGCGTAAAGCCGGACTGGTCACGGCGGCAGATGAGGCGGAGAACTCTGAACTAGAGCACCTTGTATTGAGGGAGAGGGGCGTGGTCTGGGCAGACCAAGAAGGGGTGGGGCAGCAGCAGAAAGGTGATGGGAGTGGAGAGGAAACACAGGAGATGAACGAGGCGGGAAACGCTGGGCTTCGCGGCGAATTGGCACCTGTCTTGTCTTTCTCACATCTGCTATATCACCAGAGTAGCCCATGCAGTAAGTCATCATACTCTTATCGTCCTATTTACTCTTCTGTTGCTGCTGTTCATCATTCGTTCATTTCATGGTTTGTTTGGGTTCAGTTACAAAACTGGCATATGTTACCAAAAATTTGGTAGCATATACATTATCAATTAATGCATCAATTATAATTATTTATTTATTTTAGATTCATCCATGAGTTGTTGTCCATGAGTCCATATTAAAAATGCCAAGTAAAGGTCAAATCTTATAAGTAGTTTAAAACTCAAAGTATTGAACTTGTAATTATATTTTAAAAAGAGAGAAATCTGCTAATTATTTCTTAATCATTTTCACACAGTGGTTCGAGGAAGATGCTTGACTAACAAAAACATCAGATGTTGCAGTAACTGGTGTTGTAATGAAGACCAAATGTATGTTACTGTTAAAGAGCAACTGCGATGATGCGCCGCAGCTCCGCAATAAACCGAAAGCAGGAAAAAAACACATGCATTCATCATCTTGTGTTGGTGGGAAGAAATATAGAGAAGGTGTCATTTTATGGGGAAGCATGCTGCCCCCAATAATTACTTATAAATGGTTTCTCCTACTCGATTAACTTTATTAAGTGCATACAACAACCTCACCCCTCCCCCTCCCAGAATGTATGAAAGAGACAGGGAGGCTTCGCACTGAATGAATCTATGTCAAACCGGTAAGAAAGAAAATGTCACCCGGCCGCTCATCCCCCTAACATACAGAATCTTAGCTCATAGCTTGCTAATGTTTTCAAAAATACGATCCACAGCAAAGATTAGCTAACAGAAACAGATTTCACAGTGTTCTTTACTGGGCAGTCCTCTAAGTGTAATATGGCCATCATGTCTATAAGGAAGGACATGTGAGAGGTTACCAATCCAAAGCTGTACCTTTCTGCTTAATGTGTCTATTACAGGTATGAAGCTTTAAAAGTCCAGTGTGTAAGATTTAGAGGACTGTTATAGAATATACCAGAAATGTAATGTCATATTTCTAAGTACGTTTTCATGAGTGTTTGACAATAATAATCACCTTTTAGAAAAAGCTTTTTATATCTACAGACGCTGTGGTTCCTCTTCCAGTCCACCATGTTATCCCAGAACACAAACAAATCATTGGCTCTTTTTTTTTTTAAGTCTGATTTTTTTTTTTCTTTCTTACATTTGAGCCCATTTGTAATTTACATAACATTTAGTAGATGTAAGTGCTCACTTGTTCATGCCTCACTTAAACCAGATTTTCCTTTTACAATCTGAGCGCCTCAATTATTTCAGCGAGAATTCCCCTTTCACAATAAATGGTTCGAGATATTCTGTTAAGTGCCAAGAGGTTACATCTGGTAGACACACACCAGTTGCGCACATGAATATTATCCCATTAAGGACACGCTGCTTCTGCTGAAGACAGTAATTATGTAATTGTAACATCATCCTCCCAGTAAATGTTTTGCACAAAGTTCAAAGGAAAATAACACCCTTACAGACAGCATCTAAAATTGAAAAATGTAGAGTGCAGTGTATTTGGCAGGAGTCCAGGTCTAGTGTGTATTGTAGGACCCGTGAGATTGCACAGTTCATTTTTAACTGTCATCTCTGCATGACCTAGCAGCACCAGGCCCTCATGACATATAAGCCATGACAGACAGTGGAGCATGAACCAAAGCCGGCCAACAATACTCAATTACTATGATGGTGTCTTATCAATTGTGAGACCATAAACTCTGCACCTGGCCGTCTGTTCCACTGCTGACTCGTTTATTGTAATATTGTAATTTGCTTGTAATACAAACAATTTGACAACACCTGAATACACATAATAGTGTTAGCATCCTGGTTGGTCATAATTTAAAAGTTTAAAACAATCCTACAATGTTTGTACAAGACCCAAAAACCCTCCATGTTGTCTCTTCAACTTCTACTGACTTGTGCATCATGCTTGGGCTTTTTGCGTGAGATCTGAAAATATTACAATTCATTTAAGTTAATGAATGTCTGTACAGTCTGTACAGACTCACAACTCTCTGAATCATAGATCTTTTGTCAGTGTTCCACCTTGGTAATACTGTGTTCGAAAGATGTGATCATATGTCCGAAAAGTTTCACCGAATACTTTTTGACAGATTTTAAAACACCAATCCCGTAAGGAAGAGCAACAGCTTTTCAAGCTTCCGGTTATAATTATGATGATGTGTTGGTGTTGATTTTTTTTTTTTTTTTTTTTTTTTTTTTTAAATTCTCAGGTGCAGAGGGGCGCACAAAAAGAACATCATTGTGCAACACTGCTCCATCACCAAAAGGTAAATCTACTCCCCTCCCTCCCCCGTCTTGCTAACATACTGTAGTCATTAATCTAAAACCCCTTCATACCCGTTAATCCCCCCTCCCCCTCAATCATTCACTTATTTTCTCTCTCCTTGTCACCTTCAATCCATCACACTTGCCCAAACACACTGTAAGAGATGATGCTATGTTTTATTGCAGCAGAACACACAGATCATAAAGTTGCGTTGTAATGTGCCTTATAATTTTTTCTGTTGTTTTGCAGGACTAAATTTCCACTTTGCCATGTTGCTTTTTATTTGCCGAACATGTTTTTAGCAGTTTAACTGAGAGGACTTGTTCAGAGTAGTAAAATACACAATAAAAGTCAGACATGTAATATAATTTGATTTATAGTTGTGCTGCAGACATTCTGTCTTGGCCAAACCTTGAATAATGTAATGATGTGAATACTCACAACCATTTTTATAGAGGGAAAACTGTACACAGGGACCCTTTGGGGAAACGTAACACAAAAACCTTTGTGAAATATTGCAGTTCAAATTGGATCTAATGATATTTACTGCAGGTGGTCTACATTTCATTGAAACATATTGTGGGAAATGTAACTTTTGAAGAAAATACTCCTGCCAGATGACCAGAGTTCATTGAATGGAAATGAAACATGAAAGCACTGGGGAGTTTGTCACCACTTTTTAAATTTCCCTGCAACTTATTATAATAAGTGAACTGCTTTTGTTTAGTTTTCAAAGTTTTTTTTAGTGTGGCCTGTTGGTCTGACCCTCCTTCATACCTTACAGGTCAGTCAGGTTGTTTTCTGCTTTGTTGTGCTGATACATCCACAGTGTCGACACCTGCGCTCTAATTGTATTACTATGGTGGATATTTTGTTACTATGGTAACAAAATAAAAACATGACACACCCAACACACAATAAAACTTTTAGTATTTGAAAATCCACTATTAAAATTATACTTATTATCTAAATTAATTAAAGAGCAAACAAATAATATAATAACCCATGTCCTTCCTTACTGGGAAACCCCACCGGGCACATCTCGTATCACGCCACATCGTGGCTGCGATACTGTTCCGTTCTCCGCGCAACTTCAAACCCCATCAGGAGCATTCTAGAAGCATTTTGCCTGCCAGACTTTGTTAACTTGCTCAGATTTGGTCATTTGTCATTAGTCTATATGCTTCTAAATATGTAAATATGCTACATAGTTCATTTCTTTCCCTTTTGGCTGTTTTTAAGATTGCATTGCATTGCATTGCATTGTGTTGTGTTTTTATTTTGAAAATCGACCAGATTCTCTCTGCTGTTTCTGTGTCTGACTTCCGGTCAGCTTGAGCTGCCCTGTGCAGATTGACGTGGGCTGCTTGTTGGGTCCGTCAAAAATAAAAATGCCGCGTATTCTCAGCGGAACAGAGCGGAGAGCCGCTTCTGAAACGGACCGTGACGCTTCTGGCGCACACGTAACACCAGTGCCCGGTGGAATTTGGCCGTTTGACGTAGAAATCTAGGTATATAAAGTCACTATTCCAATGTACCTTTACCAACAGTTGACTGATATATAGTACTGTACAGTTTAATGTGCCTGACACAAAAAGATTAATGTTAAGCGTCAATTATATCTACATAAAATCCAGAATGACTGCTTGTAAATATAGTCTACCTTGCACCAGCAGCTTGTAAAATAATTCTATGTCCACTCGTCCATCCCATTTTACACAACACACATGCAAGCCTTTTAGATACTAAACAATAGTTTAATATCTATATAGCGTCATGTGTGTTGAATTTACGTCACTATTTTGTCGTTATTGGGATCATGCAGCCACAGTTTAATCTATCTAATAAAATCATGCATTCACTGGCTCACACTTGCATCCCTGAAAATCACCCTGTCCATTTAAATATCAGTCTAGAGCTGCCTCTTATACATGCATGTAGTGTGTGTGTATGTGTGTATGTGTATATATATCTATCTAATTTATGTGTATATATATATATATATTATATATATATATATACACTATGGCATTGCCGTCAGGAAATTAAACCTTTAACTATATTGAATGACGTCTGAATATATTGAATGGAAACCTTGAATATATTGAATGAAACTTTGAATATATTGAACGAAACCTTGAATTAATGATATTGAATGAAACTTTGACTACTATGGAGGTGAAACCTTGAATATATTGAATGAAGTCTGAATATATGGAATGATGAAACTTTGAATATATTGAATGATAATGAAACCTTGAATATATGGAATGAAGTCTGAATATTGAACGAAACCTTGAATATATGGAAGGAAAACTTTGAACTTATTGATGAAGTCTGAATATATTGAACGTAACCTTGAATATATGAATGAAGTCTGATATATGGAATGAAACTTGAATATATGAGTGAACTTGCTATATTGAATGAAACTCTGGAACTTGAATGAAAACTTGAATATATATAAAAAGAAACTTCACTGACGTCAGACTTCGCGGCAGTGCCTGCAGCCATCTTGTGTAACACGTCTGTAAAAGCGAAAGACAATGCAGTCAGGCCGCCCGCAACTCTAGTTGGCAGCCATTTAAACAATGAGGACCATTGATAAAATAACTTGCGAATTGCGTGCCGAAATCGTAACTTCTGAAACCTGTCATGAAGAGGCAAATATTAACCCGATATTAGCCAGCGCAACCACACGCCTATTCCAAAAATGGATTGCAAATGGGCCACAAGTCCATTTGGGGCTGCTGGCAAATGTTTGCCAAAGGCTACAAAATAAACAAATAACATCCATACAAAATTACACATCGGAGGCCACGGCCCAAATTTTGTGGCACAGAGCCCGGTCCTTGGCATTTGCAAGTAGCACCAGGCTGCCCAGTCCGAGCCTGCACTGGGGTGTGGGGCACTCCTGTGAGGTTGAAGGCATGCTGAGGTTGGCCTGATCAAACAGCTGCCTGCCTGTTTTAGTCTGCCACGTAATTTAAAAGGAGGAGCGAAACTTCCTTGTCCAGGAAAACTGTATTGATCAGGGTATTCGGGGGGATTTTGGCCCGGTCGACGCAGTTTAATGATTGTCCTCCTAGTTTAATATTGCTTGCTAACGATATGGATCGGACTGACCGTTGTCACTCCACTTTAGCTATAGCATCCACACGTTACACACGATCCGTGAAGTCTGACGTTAGTACTAGACGTTCATTCAATTATTCAAGGTTTCGTTCAATATCAATTCATGCAATCGATGAGTGCATAATTCAGACTCTTCATATTCACGGTTTAGTTCAATAAGTCAGGACTTCATCAACGATATTCAAGGTTTCGTTCAATCTATTCAGACTTCATTTAATATATTAAGTTTCATTCATTACACATATAGATATATATATAATATATATATATATAAAATATACACACACACACACACCTTCAGTATACACACAGTGGGTGCAGCGTCATACATGTTGTGCAGTATTATCAGCTGCGACTCTCTGAAATGAAAGTGTATAGAGTACAAATGGCACACAGATGTGCTTTAATAACTAAAGCTTTTATTTAGTATTCAGACAAACTGCTCTGATCTTGTGCTTTCTCAGTCCCTTACTGCTTCCTCAGCTGTTAATGGTAGTCACTGCAGCATGTTATGAGAAATGGCTCCACCCTGCAGCTTGCAAAGCCAATCAAATTTCACCGGGTTGAGAGAGGGTTGGGGTTTTGAAAGAGCATTAACTCTTTGTGCACTGTTTAATAATGGCGAATGACACAAAAGTGATCACTCTGATGGAATATATCTGCATTCCACGATGTAGTGTTGTTTCCACACATGCATTTATTCATAGCTTCATGATTTTTCATTCAGCTACCTCCCCCCTGCCCCCTTTCATCATGTTCTTTTTCTATTCTCATTCAGTCCTATACCCCATCTATTTCTATTATTATCTATTATTTCCTCCGTAGATTTTGCTCTTAGTCTGGCTTTTTCCTCCATTCTGCCTTTTTTTCCCCCTCCCACCCTCAAATGTTTTTCTCTGTCTGTCTAGCATCTAACCCTCCCAATCCCTCTTGAGCTTCATTCATGAAAATGCAGATCCACAGCAGGGCAGGAAAAAACGTCAACAGACGTAAACTCCCCTGCTCCACCAACCAGAAAAGGCGCACTATAAAAAACAGGCAGCAGCAACCAGGCGACCCTAATTCAGTGCAGCCTCCACCAGAAATAGCAACTCATGCATGTATTAATCCCCTACAAGCCAAAAATATGTGATTGAAGGAACTCTGCTGCCATTTATTGCTAGGGACAACTCCTCTGCAACAGAAAAGGGCTATTTATCTTCATCTCCTCACTCGGTGTGCTGTCTGAGGTCTGACTCACATTTGCTAAATATTACATTTTGATATTTAGGGTAATGTATCAAACAGCCGTTCACCTTTGCATTTAGTGTTCGCACTTCCTTTATGTGCTGGCATTTTTCCTTTTTTTAGACCCCTCCTTCACCCCCACCATACCTCTGCAGGAAATGCCATGAGTGTAATGGTGTTCATAATGTGATGCAGACACCGTGATTTAACCTCATTCTGCTCTGCAACCTGCAAAGGTTTTTTTTTCTTCCCCTGCTGTCATTTTTACATGGAGCTAGATAATGTGGGCAGAAATTACTGGATACAATTTCACGCATCAATTAGTATTTAAATAAATGATGATATAATTTAGTCGTCCTTGTTGAAAAGAGAGAGAATGCTGAAAAAAACAAACAATAGTTTGAATAATGAACAGTTTAAATATCAAAACAGTGCAGCGTGGTGTTTTTCTCTCTAACAAACAAAGTCAGTTTGCAGTCTTATCTTGTAGCGTACTTAACTCACAAAATAAATATTGATACAGCTAATTTTAAAGTTATAAACCTGCTCGCAGCATCGATTGTGCCCTTGATTTTATGAGGGACAACTGGGCACAGAGATGTTGTGGTGAAACGTTTTATGTTTTATGAGGGTCATTTTAGCAATAGCACATTCTGGCTCAAATTCTGGGGAAAGGCTAGCCAGTAATTTCTTTTTAATTCTCACAATATCTCAGTAAAAAAAAAAATCCACTAACTCATGTTTTATTCTTTATCAATGAACCTTTTTTAGTCCCCAGATGAAATTTACAACCACAGTTGTATCAAATATAATCCAACCTTGAAAACTTTTTAAAACATTAAAGTTCTTGGCTAGCTACATGTTCATGTGACTACATACTGTCAGAAAGCAGTGTACGAGATACGTTTTTGAGTTGAACATTAATCTCTCCATGATTTCATTGTCCCTCCGTACTCACTCATATGTAAGGTTTTTTTTGTTTTTTGACTAAAAATGCATGTCACAGCTCTGTTCCAACATTGTAAAGTCTCAGTGCGCAAGAAGGGCACTATAACATTTAATTGCCTTGTGCCATGTATAACACTACTGTTCACACTTTGATGTAACTTAAGGGAATGATCCATCTCATTTCTCTGTTGTGACATTTTTTAAATTGCATTGTTTAGCCTAAGGCAGGCACTTCAGCGCTTATTACTGATTACTGATTGAGTATAGGGGACGGCGTCATTTGGGGAGGGTTGTGTTTACTGTTGGCCTGCTTACTTTTTTTAAAGTGGTTTGATTTGCTTTCACTTTCCAAGCACTTAGTGGTAAACAATGCATTGATAAATATAAGAATGGCTTGTTACAGATGCTGGCGTCAGCAAAGAAGTTGTTGTGATGATGTTCTCTCTGTTAGCACCTCAACTCATTGATGCCATACCACATCCTATATTATGTGACATTTTTTAGACCACAACATTTGGACCAATAAACACTGGATGCACCATTTGTTTTGCAGACAGGGCTAATGTTTTATAAAAGAAATTAAATACAGAAAGCAGAATACAGTTCTTGGTCTAGTTAGATTCTCATCTGTATAGAGATACTTGATTTTTGATTATTATGTCGTACAATTCTGTCATACATTTACATGAAACAAGATGTACCTAAATAATTCCTCGTTAAAACCACCAAATACTTTCAGAACATAAGTATTTCTAACTATAAATGTCAATATTCACATTTAAATATGCAACCATCACAAATAAGATTAGAATTTTTTTATTCAGAAACCCAATTAACCTGCTTCAAAAGCAACGTGTGGCCATGTTTTGATCAGCGTTCAGTGCCAGACATAAGCAACAAACACACAACTTTTATCAGATTTTGATCCAGTTAAAGCTGAAATCTGATTCATGACATCACCTTCTCTCCACTGAATCCCACCTACTTCATACCAGTGTGAAGACCACAAGTGCATCAATCTCTAATATGAAGAAACCAAACTATTCCAACTCTGGCACACAATGCTGTGTTCATGCAGGAGCCCATCACTCACAGTAAGAAGCTGATGGAGAACACATGTTTTCAAGGTTTTACTCTGTAAAACAAAGGTTTCTTTTGGTGTTTATGTAAAGGGTACCTTTGTGACTGCGTTCAACCTTCATTGGTTGTTTTTTGTTGATCAGGTTGAATGTATTTTATTGCTGCTTGGTTTGCTTACTTTCTGTTAACTGTTACCGTTTGCCGTTTTCAGGTAGAGAAAATCAGATGAATACCAAACCAGAACCACCTCCCAGAATGCCCATCAGGAGAAATCTCTCTGCATCACTGCCACCGCAAAGCCCCCAGACCATCGCTAAGGCCCGAGTGCTTGAGGAGGGCATGTATCCCCTCCAGTACACACCAGAACCTGCTCAAAAACCTGCGCCATTCCTGCTAATGGGCTCCTCCAGCAACATGGATCCCAACATGACCTTCGAGATTCTGGACAATGATGATCAAACTGCAAATAACGCAACCATCATAATAAGCGGCGAGGAATCAAAGTCCACAGACATCTCAGGTCCTAGCCATGTACTTCGTCCTCCCAGGCCCAATGAGGGAAACTCGGTTCCTACCAAAAGGTGAGAAAATATTCATGTCTTAACTTTTTCTTTTGATAGATGTTTGGTAGTGTACATACTTATTTAGGGGTTAAGTGTAAGAGCCATATTGTTTTAGCCAGTTTCCAGATTTCTCTTTGACTGTCTGTCCTTCTACTGTACACACTTCACATGGTTCCAGATATTTCACTGAGCAGCAAGTTGGCAACAAGATATTCACTTTTTTTTACTGAACATATGCATTTAATCATGAAACTCGCGAACACCAGACGCTATCTGATGTAACACATATGCCTTTATATTTCTCAGTTTTTCATGTGCTTCTTATCCTTTTCTCTGTGCTGCACTCACCCAGATGTCTCTTTTATCATGTAAGATTGATTTGATCAAATATTATAAATCTCTTGTCAAGCTAACAATTGACCAATCAGTAGCCAAGTAGAATAGCATAGCAGCAGATCTAATCTCGCTAAAAATGCCTAACTCTCTCGCACGAGCACAATGATACAATTCAAAAGTTGGTTCAATATTCAGCCCAGACAGCTCTCGTACAACACATTTTGAATTATACATAGCTGTAAGCATAAATTATCAAATTTTAGGCAAGCCTCAGTGCAGTACATTTTTAGAATTTCATTAAAAAAAAAATCTTCTATTTATTTAATTCAAAAACACCTTTTGCATTTTAAAGAATTGCTTTAGAGGGAACCTGAATCTTTTCCATAAAATAAAAACTAAAAACGGTCTCAAAACACATCAGTCTGGCTGCCCACTGAAAGTTTCAAAGCATTCAAAGTGTGGATGGTAACTAAACCATTCAAAAGTGGTAAATCCCCCAAACCTTATTCAAAACAAGACAGAGACTGCAGTGTAAATAGTATAAGTATTCTCACCAGCAGCAAGTTTCCAGACTGGAACATTGGGCCAAGAGGCTTAAGTCAGCTGAGCTGAGAAACGTCATGGTGTCTTCGGCTGGAAGTGGCAAACAAAACATTTCAAGCTATAGCAGCAGAAAGGCTTTGTATCAGTGAATGATGCTTCCAACATAGGAGTCTTCACAGTAACACGAAGCGTGAGTCTTTTGATTTGTTGCATTTGTTTGTTTCTAACCAACATCAAAATCAGTAAAATCGGAGTATAAATGAATTGAATTCCTTCAAAACATCTCCGCTACTCCAGCAGCATGTTTCACGAGGAGTTGTTTTTCCTCAAACACTAAAGATCAGGGCTAATCCAGACTTTATGAGAGCACTTAGCACCCTGTCAAATCTCAAAGGAAAGCTGTTGAATTTAGATAGCAAGAAAAAGCATTGCTATTTGTAAAGATTTCTCTGTACAAGACCAGAAGGTAGAGACTCGTCGACTTCAAGAAACTTAGTTTCACTCTTTCACGGCTTTAGAAAAGTGATTTCTTTTTTTCTTTTAACTGCGTGATGCCTGAGTGGCAATGTTTATGCAAAGTGTAGCACATAAAGAGGAGAAAGTTCAGAGTGACTTAGACAGTTTAACTCTTGTGAAGAAAAAGAAACACCAATAAGACAAATCTAGAGACCTGGCTGAGTCATAAATGAGTAAGGTTATTTACATAAGGCCAATTACAGGTTACGGTTAATTACATGTGAGACCGATTTCACCAGGTAGATTTCCTGTGGTAGGTTTTTCAGCTGTTCTTACCAAGCAGCTCATACGACTGGCTCAGTCACATGCACCGTCTCTAAAACGTCGGTACGGTGTCACTGTGTCCTTGCAAAGGAGTGGCTGGATTTAGCTTTGCCACTAAAGCAAAGCCAGACATTGAGTTTAGAGCAGTTGTCCTCAATTATATCCTTGTTCATTTAAACTTTATATCAGCAAGTGTGGACTTGCTAGAAATCCAACTGAGCTATGAACTGAATCCTTGCCTGAGGTAGAATCAGTCAAATTTGAAACTCAATGGATAATTCATGTAAAAAAAAAAATAAAAAATAAAATGCTGAAATCAGGATAATGAGAGCTTGTCAGTGCACGTCTACAACTGTTTAATTAACATTATTTAAAAAAGAAAATGGGAACGCCCAGCCTTAAAATGTTATTTTACCTGAAGGTGCCATGGTAAAAAAAGAAAAGAAGGGATTGTGCTTCAAGTGATCTGAGAGAACATAATTTGCATAGCCAAATTTCTGAATGCAGGTGCACTGAAACGAAGCATCAAATATAAAAAGTGAATATTTGTATGTACACGTAGCTTTTGTAATAGAACAAACAAAACGATCCGTTATAAGCTATTTTATTCTTTTAGTCTCCTGTACACACGGAGGGAAATGTTGCTCATTCCCATGTGAAGTCCAAACCGCAGAGATGTGACTGTAACGTGAGCCTTTGTTCTGCAGACAACAGATCCCGTCTTTACAAGATGTGAGACGAGCCAACCCGACCTACATGGACATGACGTCTGCTGCACAAGGAAAGCGTAAATTTAACCGGTAATGTGCCAACTAGTCTTTTATCTTATATCCACGTCAGTCATTTTGATTCATACTGGCAGTGGATTAAACACTATGCCTTGACATATTTATGAATATTTGAGGTCAGGCTAAAGCTATGCAAAAATTGTCAAAATAATAAAACTTATAGCCACTCCACTTTTGATGTTATATTTAATAAGTTTCTATTTTCCCCGTCCATATTTTCCACTGTAGGAGCATCCGAGAAGAGTTAACACAGGATCTCTCTGCACCGAAGCGTATCAAGAAAGACCCCTCAGTGTCCCGGAAACCACTCCGAGTGCATCGTTTTGCTGGTAAGTGTCAAGACAGAAAAACACAGTTAAAGAAGGCATTGAGACACTAAAGACAAAATTATAACTCGTCTCTTAGTCAGAGCATACTGTTCAGTTTACTTATGACATGTTTGTGCGTGCACGATACAAAAAATTGTTAATTGGTAATTCGGATCTACTCCAAAATTTAATGGGTTCTTCCTTGGTCTATGCTACACCCTTCCACCATGAAAATCGAGCCAGTGTTTTTCCATGACCATGCTGACAGACACAAAAATGACAGCAAAAACATAACCTCCTCGACGGAGGTAAAAAGAACCGTGTTAAAGTTCCAAAGTGTCTAAAATGAAATAATGATATTCGCGTGCATGTATTTAGAGCTACCAGGAACACAACAAGTGTAATTCTGTTCCTTCTTGATAATATTTCTTGTTTTGTGTCTTTAGGTTCTGAAGAGAACAGGCCTCGAAGAGTTGTGAGGAGCATTTCTGAAGGAAATCTCGACCTGCTCGAACCTCAGAAATCCAAGTCAATCTTCTACAAAACGTCCCAACAGATTAAACGAGTGACCAAACGGCGGTAAAGCAACCTTGCTTTTATGAACATTTTCACTTCCCACCCTTCTCCGTCCATATTCATCTTTTCAAAATATTTACTTACAACCTAATTAAAAAAAAAAAGTAGATTGTTGAGTTTTCTCTACAAACACAAATGCTAATGTAATAAGATGGAATGTAATTATAAGTTGCATTGTATTGTTCTGTTCTTCAATTTAGCCTTCCGTTGCAGTGAAATTTTACTTGACTGTAAATAAACGTTGTATAGTATGTTTAGTTATTCTTTTGTCTGTTAGTCATTTTTAAATTCGTGTACACACTAACAGCACAAAATAAAATATGTCCTGTGGATGTTCTGCGTTATACGTACATTATGTACTTTTAACTACTCTTTTAAACAATGTTCGGTGTTGTAAGTGACGTTTCCCAGGGCAGCTAATATCAGAGGTTTATACGTGATCTCATAGGGAGGTGTGGGGAAAAAAAAAATTTGACTCCTCTTCACTGAGCTGTTTGTGTTTTTATTTTTATCCCTTTTTTTCTCTTGTACAGTTAATAGCAATGGGGTTATAGATATTTCACAATAAACTGCTTGTAGAATGTTTTTCGATCAATAAATCCTTCAAAAAGAATATCTGCTTTTTTTTTTGTATTATTGTCAAGTCTGAATGTGGTTTTCAATAAAGTGTGGCATACATGTTCCAATGGAAAGTCAGTGATGTAGAACAGACTCATATGGTGAAAAATAAGAAAAAAAACAACTGCCCTGTGAGTGATTTGCAGCATAACTTACAAAGAAAACTTTCTTGCTGCTATCACAGCACATCGCTACAACAGGTACACCCACCATTCTGAGTCTGTTGTACTGTGGGAAGCGGATTAATTCATTATTTAACTATCAAACAGGATAATGTGATCACTACCGAGGGATGATAGGACGACTTTAAGAAGATAATCTACATCTCATCTAAAGTTTCAGAGCTTTTTGGAGCTGGAGCTTTTGTGGTGGAAACTACTTTTGGAACAATCCCTTTTTTGTCCTTGACATTTAAGAAAATGCTAATTTAGTTCAAGCGAAAGATCACAAAGCATTATTTGCTAAACTGAAGGCAAATTACTTTTTTCAGAAAGAAGCGCCATTGTTGGTCAGCCACCACGGTTAGACAATCCAGTTTACTGCCACTTTAGCTATCTCACGGGTTATAATCATTTCAATAGTAGCACCCCAGAGAAGTTCGATAGGCAGATTGTTTAAATATGTCACATGCAATGTCATCAGCAGATATAAATATAAAATTTGAGCTGACGATTGTCAGGTCTTCCTCTTCATAAACTCTTAATCCACCGTTGGACAGTTCTTCCAGCAACACTAAAGTTTTGGGAGCCAGAATAACTTTAAAGCTTTGAGCAAGTACACCATGCTTCGGGTAAGTGAGATGGTGTTCTGACGGGATGGTGTTATCCATGGGTAGAGTTTTTCGGTCTTCAACGTCCACTTCATCTTTCTTGTGTGCTGGACCTACCACCAGTCCATCATCTTTGGTTGCCGCCTCTGTGTTGATGTTGCTCAGATGTCTTCAAACCTCCTGATGTAACTCATCTCTTTTAAATTCTGAGCTGGCTGTTTTTGGCCAAAAAAAAGTGGCAATGTTGTGGATGTTGGTCCCTTATCTCAACCTTTCCTGTGATCCAGTCTCCAGCCTCTCACGGATGATTGCCTGGTAGGAAGTGTCTGTTGTTGTTTTCGTATAGTGGCACTTCAACTGCTTGAACCAGAGGAACACTTTGTTCAAGGTTTTGTACTGGTCTCCTTCAAGTTTACGCTAGGCATCATGGAATGGTCAC
This sequence comes from Larimichthys crocea, assembly GCF_000972845.2. Classification (NCBI taxonomy): domain Eukaryota; kingdom Metazoa; phylum Chordata; class Actinopteri; family Sciaenidae; genus Larimichthys; species Larimichthys crocea. Next base: position 10,875,496 of record NC_040018.1, on the reverse strand, counting down.
AGAAACGCTACAAGAAAGTCAAGCACATCCGGGGATACTACATTGATCCGCCACAGCCTTCGAGTTTTTCACGCAGCTCTTAGCACAAGAAACTAGCTATGAGTTTAAAGTAAGATAGATTATGCTTAATCATGTGTCCCTTGTGTGCAGTGCTGATCTCAACAGCAAAGCTGCCAAGGGCATCTTCTTTACATACTTCACCAATGCTTTGGCAGCTTGCAGAGTGGCCCCAACCTCTGGGGCTTCCTGTACCAGCTGTGTGTGATCAAGGGTGTGGCGTAGCACATTACTGGTGATCCCGGCAGTCAAGTTGTTGGTATGTTTTGAGGGCAGCGATTTTGTTTGTGTCCTGGTCTGTCTACTCGCACCATTTTATTGAGTACACCAGTGTCTCACCCATATTGTGTTAGCATTTTGATGGTTTCTCTTCTCATACTCTCTGTCGAAACTTCCGATGGAACAACTGCTGTTGTCAACACACTTGAATGATTGTCATGAATCTTAATTCATAATAATCTTGTATCCATAAATTTGTCAAGTTATTATGATTGGATTAACTTCACTAAAAATGTCATTTGTCAAATGTCAATGTCTCTGTGCCTAACTCATGGCACTATTTGGCCATGGATGTGGGGTATCCCACGAAATCCTCTCCTGCAATGCAATGAAATGGTCATATTTTTCCAACATTATGCAACAGTCCTCTCTGTGATATTTGATTTGGTCTGCTGTCATATTTTTTGATGAGGTAGTGGAGTCAGTCCTTTGTCTGTCATCTCATCAGAGTCCCACATTTTACATTTTACATAACCACCTGTTTCGTTTGATTCTGCATTGATGACTAAATTAAAACGCCTCCTTCCCTGCTTGGTTTTTGGTAGTTTTAAACTTTCCTGATGACAAATTTTCTTTGATTGGCTCTATTCTTTTAGCTAGGCTACTAAATATTTAACGCCTGAAATGTAACAAATAGACTAGACTATATGTTCTACACTATATTTTCACCATGTCGAGCAGATTAAGCCAGGCTGATTTAACTGAACCCAACCTGAACATCATTTCTAAATGTTTGCCCAGTCTCACAGGTCCCATTGCAGGGCTGGGTATGCACACTCTAAAAGTAATCGATAAACACTGAGAATAGCTATAAAATAATGGAAAATTAACTGAAATGTCCTGCTTAGTTGTAGTAGTGTCAACGCAAACATGACCAAACCAGCATAAACATTGACATTGACCACTTTTGTTAAATAACATCCAGTTTAACATCCACTCAAGAGAACATGACTGTAGGGAAGATGAAGGGCTACTTGAACTCATCTGGTAGGACTGTCGGGGTACATTCAGGAAACACTGCTAAATATTTATTACTAAGATATTTCAGACTTTCCTGTGTTGCATTTTTAGTTTGATCAAAAAATAGAAGAATTGCTGGGAACAAGCTTTTATTAGAATTCTATACCGAAAACAAATGTCAAAAAATACCTCCTGGCTCTGTGATGAGGGTGGGACCTCATTGCTCTGTCTGGAGAGAACTAGACTTGTCACTTTGAATTCAGTCTTGCAACTTTCAGTGGCACAGCATTCAGTGTGATCTTTATTTTTAGCTCAGGAGCTCAATGCATATATCAGCACTGTACTGCGCAAGCACTGACACCCTCTCATGCTCTCATTCACAAGAATCTCTTCATTGTGTGTGTGAGAGAGGGAGAGCAAGGGGAGAGAGTGTGTGTGCGCACACAGGGAGGCAGGTCTTGGCTAAAGTTTATTAACTTTCTCTTAGCCAATGGGGCGCCTTGTGCGTTTTTCCTGCTGACCAATGGGACAGATTGAGAGGTTGGAGGTGGGTGTTGCTTAGCAACTGCAGGTAGAATCTCAGATCATGTCGGACCCATTGTTTTATCTTGCCTCCCTGAGAGACATTACATGCTATGTGTTGTGATTTGGTAGTAAAAAAAACACCTCTGCAAATGCGTCACAAACTTGTTAACTCTATTTTTGTATCGTTAAACAAAGATCACAGTGACTTTAATGGCATTTCGCCCTCAAGTCAGAGCACTTTTAATTGATTGTCATTATGTTACTATATGTAGATGTCTTGTTTTACATACAGGTGAATTTAGATTTTATTGTTAGAATTTTTGCTCCTGATTACAGGGATGATAACCATTACTGAACCTCACGCACGAGTCACAGATGGGTGCTTATAAACATACGGACAAGGCTGCTCAAAGCAAAGATTCTACACGTAGATGAAACGTCAGCATTTGCTTTTGAAGCGTTTGCAACATTTAACCCACCACTCCCCCAGATACCATCACACACACACACACACACACACACACACACACACACACAATGCACAGATGCAATTAATTATCATTCATTATTGTAATTCTGATTGAAGAAACCTTGAGTGGTGGCTTCAATGAAATTGGTTTTTAAATCTTGTGTTTGAATGGAGCCTTTGATGCATGTGCATAGCCGGGAAGAGACACCGACTATACTACAAATATAAGCATATGATCCCTCCTACAATGTTCCTGACTCCCGCAAGGCAGCACGTCACAACTGTGAACTTTTCATCCCCTGTCTAATTAGATGACCTGATATCTTACGGGAATATGTCACAGTGGAATAACTCGTGACGAACTGACCACCAGTACTGTTTGTCCTTTTATCACTAATAGTGTTGCGCGTTGGCTTTTGTTTTACCTCCGTTGGCCTGATATTATATTTATATATATCACCTGAAAATAGGCATTCATGCTTGATGCATGCTCACAGCTTAACCACGTGTCATGTCTCTGTCAAGGTTAATATTCCAGATTCAAACAGTGCTTTAAATAATTGCTAAGTGCTCCTTTGTTATTTATTTTTTCATGCTTCTTTTTTTTCTTTGCAGGGACACTGATGCACTTCAATTAAATAAAAGAAAATATTAAAAGGGGGAAATATGTGACCTGTTAGTGTGGCGCAGTAGAAAATAAATGGCATTTTAAATTTAAGTTAAAATATCGAGGCACAAACGAGTTGCTTTTGCTCATTGCCCCGTCCCGTGATGCTAAATGCAAATATTTAAATGGGGTTTATGGAAATTCCTGGGATGCCACCTGAATTTGGCATGTAAAGCAGAGCCAAGAAGATTCTTGTTTACACCATGTACTCCTGTGTCCAGTACACTCAACAGTGGAAAGCGAAGGGATAGACATAGAAGTATAAAATATAAAGAATTAGCTGTTTTGTCCACAAAATTGGAGCACGTCTGAGGAGATAATTCAACTCTAACGGCAAACAGTGGTTCTGGATAAGGTAAGCCGTGGTAGCTTACAGAGATTTATAGTTGTGCTGAAATGATTGTTGTTTGATAATCCATTCATTGTTTTAGTTGTTCTAATATGAGCATTTGGTGCTTCTGTCTGTTTTTTCTTCTGGGGTTTTGTACAAGTCCAAGGTGTTTGTGATGTTTTTTGTTGTCGTTTCCATTCCATGGTATTTTATGGAAACTGCTTTAAACAGATCATTAATTACGGGGAAATTGTATCAACAAATTAACTGACAATGAAATTTAATTAGCCGTGGGTCTTTTTTTAAACAACTCCTTACACTCTGGCAGCGTTACACGTTTTTTTTTTTTTTTTACATAAGCATAAAAAAAGCTTGTTATAAAATATTACGCCTAGTTGATCTGAGGTAACAACCAACACGCATCCTCCAGAACGTTATATGTATACTGCCTGTCCACTGCAGAAAAGAAGAGACGCCAGAGAAAAGAGCTTTATATCCTTAGTTGAATGCTACCAAACAATAATTGTTTCTTCTGATGACACTTATATTTAGTTTGTCGTGCTCATCCTTTCGCCCAGCAGTTTGTTTTCAGAAATGTTTCCGCGTCACAGTCTCCCTCCGCGTTTTACTCGGCAAACAAATTTTGTGAGAAAAAAACAATGTGGCAGCAAATACCTGGCTCCCTTTATCAATACAAAGCTGACTGTTGGCAGGACCTTGTGCAGTGGTTATGGTGGGGGATGGGTGAGATTTACAGTTTCCTTTACCAGGTAATGTCTCCTGTTGTGAAACAATGTGACAGAAAATCAGTACAGCTGTGATGGCTCAGCAGTGTTCTTTGCCCCTCTACATTCTCCTTCAGGAGCTTATCCAAAGCCCACCTCAAGTGTACTGTATGTAGCCTGTGGATGACTCATCCTCAGGAGAATGAGCTGTATGGTGCAGGTAGCCTTGCAAATAAACATTTCACGATTTGCAGAGTCTACTGAAGTACTTTGCTGACTTACAGTCTGAACCCAGGGACCACAAATACAAACTGACAAACCAGTTCAGTTTTATTCTGCCTGTAAGGCACACAGTGTAAATGTGTCCAATCTGCGTACACATGTAATGGCAACATCACTAAAACACACAACAATGAGACATCGGTGAAGGCTCCAGAATTTTTTTAGTCATTTTGTTTATTGAAACAGCAAATTTGTCATCATTGCACCAATTGCCATGGAGACAGGGTTAAGTCCCAAACCTACTGGTATTATACAGTGCAGGAGTGTATGCTCATTACCCTTTACTGCAAGTTCCAGGAATCAACTTGGGTGGATGGGTGACTCCGCCTCATTTGGGAAGGTTAGAGAGTATGCAGACATTCAAATCATTTTTCATTTCCCGACAGCCTTTCACACCTGTTCCCTTCAAACGCCCTACTCCCATGTCCCTTGTTCACTTTGCAGCTTGTGCCACGTGTCCTTTAATGTTTGTCACAAATGGAGAGGATTCTCCACCCAATGATGATGGAGCTATGAGAAGTGTTTGTAAATTCATTTGATTTGAACTTGACTTTATTAAACCCTTTTTTTCCCCTATCTTAAATATTTAGAGTGGGCAGGGCCTGGGGACGGACCCTGTTTTTGAGGCCAGGGCTGCAAATGGTAGGAATATTACCCCTAATACCCAGCATGCATCTCTTCTAAGGCAAATAATATGCGTAGAGCAATGTTCTCGAACATTTTGGCCCTTCCCTTCATTTGTAAATCTCATAAAGGAGACTGCTTGGCTGCGCTGAGGTGTAGTAAAGTTAATCTGTCTGTAGTGAGGAAGTCCACCTGCAGGGGAAAATGTAACCTCAGTGCACCACCTTAGACCCTTGATCCATCCTGACATCTTTTTAATCCTACAACTTCTTATTCGAGCCAAAGTCTGTCTTGTTTCAAATAAAGTTAGAGCCACTACACTGCCCACACAGATGTTTTTCCTTGTTTTGCTGAAGTAGACCTCCTCGCAGGACTGTGTGGGTGTGTACAGACTGTGCTTGATTCACAGCTTCATCACTCTCCTGTTGGTTTCGTTGCACCTGTTGGGGAACTACAACTTAACAACTTAATAGTGTGAACAAATAGTTTGGTCACCTCACTGTAAATTTAAGTTTCCTTTTTTATTATTTTTTTTATCCTGTCCTCAGCACGGAAGCACAAGTCTCACAACGATCATTATCAGCATTAGTTTTATCCATTTCATCTGCATTTCAGAGAAATTCTGTTAGTGCCATAAACGCTAAGATAGAAAAATTAAAAATTATAAACAGGAAATAAAAAAGAAATAAAACAAACAGCTTGAATAAAATCTTAAAAATACCTTTTTAGTCAGACGGCCTGTTTGAGGATCTTAAACTACGCTGAGGTTCATAAAGGATTAAAAAAAAAGTGTAAAATATGATCTGGAGCCAGGTCATGAAGAGCCTTAAAGGTAATCTGTAAACCTTTATAATCAATCCTAAACCTTTATTGGACATAACTAAAAACATTATTAAACTTTCGAATTTCCTTATGACAGTTTTGTGAATAACTTTCTTTCATGGTGAGTTTATAAGTTTCATACAGCCATCATAAAGTACACTGTCACACAGCTTAAAGCAACTTTGCACTTCATGACATCACAAAAAGTCATGAAGTTTAATAGTTTTTATGCACACCCCGTTAAATAACGTGTTACCATGGATATTATAGTAGCTATACGTGGGCTGGATTTCAGCAGATAGAGCTTAATTAAATTTCCTCCTGCCTACCGTGGCCTTTCATTTTTTAAAACCTGCAAAAACTTGCACCTGCTTTGTACGCACAAGATTTTTTTTTCCCATCCTTTGCAAAGAGTGTGAACTTTAAGAAATGCGGCAGAATGTGCAGCCAACCACACTTATCATATCTCATACCACGTGTTGCGTGTTCCTCCCTCAACGCGCGTGGGAGAGAGAGAGACGTACATCACTGCGAACACACAGAGGGTTTCTCTGTCAGATGACAGGAAGCTGCACTTCCAGGCCAAAGCGCCTGTTTGATAAAAAACACGCGTGGCTCCGGGCGCACAATGCGTCTCAGAGACTCAAAATGTCCCTCAGTCTACGTGTCACGCATACTGTACACAGCCACACTCATACTCTCGCACTCTTACGCGCGGTAAACACGAACACAAACACTAAGTCTCTCTTTCTCATCCCCTTCTCTCTCTCTCTCTCTCTCTCTTCAGTGATTAAAAAACAATATCCAGCTTATCACTGCAAGTTAGTCAGACACCCACACTCATTTGCAGTGAAAGGCAAATGACTCTGGTGATGAGTCATTGCATTCACTCAGAGATTTGCTTTATTCAACACACTGAAATCTCATAAGGCAGAGTGAAGCAGTAGTTCTCGCCATAGTGCTTCTGAGTGAGCTCAGGTGTGCCTTGACGTTTTTCTCGAATGTGCAAAAAAAAAAAAAAAAAAAAGTCCAAGCAAAAAATAGCACATAACGTCATAAAGATTCACTGAAATCAGACACACACATACCTCACACTTAAAAAGGGCTCCCTTCTCCTGTGATCATACTATAATATTTCCAGCCTATCAATAATTAGGTGTTCCTCGGAAATTAGTTTCATGGGTAAACGTGTCATTATAGGCTGGCAGGAAGAATGAATGTGCTCTGTAAGGCAGCTGAAACCTGCTGTGATAATTATGTTGACAATGGCAACTGTATTTTATTCATTACGTGTTTCAATTCAAGTGCTTTAAATAAAGACTGTGAACCATCTGGAATCAGCAGGGATCTCAATAACCCACATGCGAAGAGTGTACATGAGCACATGATGGGCAACGGGGAGGGGTGGTAACTACCCTTGTGACCTGTGTGACCCGAAGAATCGTCTAACCGCGACAACTTGGTGGGTTTGTGTTAATTAATGGAATAACTGGTTTGACAATAACTGCTGTACTGTTTTAGATAATGATCTCTTTACAAAAAAGAAAAAAGAACAACAATTAGCCCAGTGACCGGTTGACCGTGAGAGTTGTATAACTGTTTGTTAACAAGTGGTCTTGCACGTTTGAAGGGTGTTGTTAGGCAAATTCAATTTGTATAAAACAGATAGTTCCAGTCCTTAATTATGACTGGCTGAGCAGCTTTCGAACCTGTTGTAAAATACTTTTGATTAATTAATTTTGACTTACTGGGTGGGCTAAGTCTGGCTGAGTCACTGGAAGAGATGGACAGGATGGAGGGGGAAGATAAAAATTAAAGAAGACACGGTGAAATTATTAACAGAGAAATTGAAGAGCTGGAAAAGTCAAGAAACGAAGCCAGGACCATTAAACAGGCAACGAATCTACAAAAACCACAAAGATGCCAGGAAAAAAGAAACAAGACGAGCGTCTACAAGGATTTATGCTTCAGGTGTCCTGTCGCTTCATTGGAGAAATATCTCGTTGTTGACGCCCGATCCGCCAACCTTTTATCTCCATCCAAAGCAAACAAACTACACCAAAGATCTGTGGTAAGTTAATGATGTAACTTGAGCTAGCTTGCAGTCCGCTTGTGAAGCACCACTGTACAAAAACTCTGGTGATGCTGGTGTAAAGAATGATTGGTGAGAATATCTAACTAATTTGTAAATTGAAAAAAGTGTTGTGTATTTATTAATATCAATATGTTCAGGGGATCAGTGAGTAGGATTTAGTGGCATCTGGCAGTGTAGTTGTGGATTGCAACCCACTCTACTCACCTTCCTTTTTCAAGTGTGAAGAAAGAAACTAAGGTAGCTGCTATATACATGAAACCATATCTAGAGCCGGTGTGTTTGTCCATTCTGGGCTCCTGTAGAAACATGGTGGGTAACATGGTAGATGCTGTGGAAGAACCAGTGGCTGTTGCCTTTTGTATCTGTAGATACAAATGGCTTGTTCTAAGGTAACAAAGTATGATTCTTCACCAGGTAGTTATAATAGTACAGTATTATAACTATATAATATGTAGGTACCTATTTGGACAAACCATTTATTATCTTATTTGACAGACACTATTTTTGCAATAATTCTAATGCATCTCACCTTGTCACATAGTCACATAGTTTGAGAAGGTGTAAAGATCCTGAGACCTGGTAACTGGACAGAGTGTCAAGTTTAACTGATCGGTCTGCTGTATATAGAGGTCTGTATGGTTAAGTCTCAGCAGCCTGTTGTTGTTTTCAAGCGATATAATTAAAGATAACATAGTGAACAGCCAATAATATATAACAGCAGTAGATAGTGCACGCCACTTCTCAGAGGCTGCAGGCGGATTTATCACTGGTCTTGCTGCTTTCAGATACCACAGGGATTCCATCAGTGTTGAATGTGCACATCTGGAACTTAGGCACCGCAGCATGGAAGCTAGTGCTTTCGCCCATGTTGGTAGGATCTTGTTGATAATCTACTACTAGTGGACTCTGGTGTTGATAATTTCAGTTCACAATATTCTCCAGGAGCTATTTATTTCATTCACAAACAAAATGAGGAATATGCAGATGTAATGATCAACTCATGTTTCTGCTTTGTAGGACTCGTGAACTGGTATCAGACCCTGAAAAATTCATAAAATTGATGTCGAGTGACAATTGATGGTGTTGTCATGGTACAATAAGATCACAAAAATATCTTGGCTTGTGAAAATGTGAAGATGTTAATGTTTTCATTGGTGCTAGGACAGCTACCCATGCCAGACCCATGTTGTATGAGCTTGTATGAGGGTGTTGTACTGTGACACAGACAGGGTTATATTTATATAACTTTTATATTTTGCAGCGTGATGGTGATTAGATTCCTCCACTTGGTCTGTAAATAGGTGATTTGATGGATGAATGGTGATGGAGATAAAAGATGAAGAACTGTGTGGCAAGAGGACTTTATTACTTAATATCTGTCTCCAGGCCCTAAATGCTATGCATACCACACACGTAAGAACAAGACTAGTATTAAATGCAAGGGTGTAACTCTAAAAAAAAAAGAAAACCAGCAGCTACAAAAGATACCTCGGTAAAACTGGTAAACAGCTTTGTAAACAGTCATCTTATGAATGAAACCACAACAATAGACGCAAGTACCATTCAGCATGATAAAAAGAAGCTTCAGCTGAAAAACATCACAGTCCATCATACCCACATATCTAACACGAAATTAGCTCGAATGTATCCTAATGTAGACCTGACATGTCGAATGTAAAAGTGCACCTGCCTCATTCCTTAACAGTTTTGGACATATTTTCAGAAACCCACCACGACCAAATTGAGCCGAATTCTTTGACTTCCATTTTTGGCATCACTCCAGAGAGCAGAACTGAACGTGTAGGCTTTTACTTCTTAACTGGCTTGACAAAACTATCTTAAGTGGAAGGATTCTGCCCCTCCTTCCCACTCACACTGGATTAGAGACATCATGTCCTCTAGAGAAAATCTGTTATGCTACCCTGTAAATTTTACATTTTACAAAAATGGCTTCTTTTTGGGGGGGGAGAAACCCACTACGGTAACCCGAATAGCTCTCTCTTTGTTTTGTGTTTCTCCTTTCCCTATTCTATTTATTTTCTATTTCTATTACTTACCAACTTATGTTTTCTTTTTTTCTACGACACTCTACCCCTGGCACATAAAGTCAACATTAATAATGAATGATGCTAGCAGAAATCATTAGCAGTTAAATAATACAAAATTAGCTGGACCACGCAATAACGGATGTAGTATAGCTTCCAAACACAAACATGGCATGAAATCGCACAAAGGTATAATAGCGTTTTACAGTGTTAACAAAATGTCATTATACGAGGAGACAATGAAAAAATATAGCTAGTTCAAAACAGTAGGAATTGAAATTATTATCAAAGCCAACTCTTATGTGTCAGACCTTTGACCGGTCAGTCCAAATAGGTCTTATGTAAATTGGTGATTTTAACACTTAAATATAAACCCATGTTATCAGTGTCAATGTGTTATTCACTACTTATGATCTGTAAAACTCCAATGGCCTGTCTTTTTATGCTGAAAATGCCAGGATCTCTAGAAATGTCCCAAAAATGCTTGAAAACTTTTTTCATCCTGTAGAATGTGAATTTTTTTCAAACAATTTCTTTCACTTTTTGTTTACTTTGACATCTTTATATGTATATTTCTACAACCATCAAGTCCTGATCCTTGCTTTCTTGACATGGTGGATTTGGCTATATTTTCTCATGATATATTTTGCAATGGATGTTTGATGATGCTTGGCTAAACTTAACTCAACAAGCGACAACCGCCAAGTCAAAAGGTAAATCTAACATATCTGCAAAGCATGCGAAGTGAAGTATCATCATGTTGTAGTTTTAGCTGAATATGTAGATAACGTTAGCTTTGTTGCAAACGCAAACCAATTTCTAACTACCTAACGTAACAAACATAGGGTGAATAATGTCATTCATAATTCATCCAGACTCTCAGCACTGATTTAGCTGGTAAATTAAGTGGCTTACCATTTGTAAGTTACATTGTCAGCTGGCTTTGCAAGGTGTAAACTAGCGATTGCTTTCTACTAGCCAAGGGCGATGTAAGGCAGGGGGCAACTAGCTAACTGTAAGTGACAGAAACTATGTTGGGATTATCCAATTGGCTGTGGCTTGGCAGCGCAGTGAGTGCCCGGCATTGATTGCTTCATGGTTGAATGGGTAATTTGCATACTTTCGACACAGGAAATCATTCCTGCCTGCGGTCATTAATCTCTATAATGCCTCCCTCAGCTGACACAAACATGGACAATTACTTTAGCATTTGTTGAACTTATTTAATGTTAATTTGATCTTGTATATACCTTTTTTTATGTGTGTATATATATATATATAATTTATATATATATTTATATGTATTTATATGTTTATATTTTATTCGTAATTGATGATTACTTGTTTAACTTAAACTGGAGTATTGTAACAAAAATAATTTCTTCCTGGGATTATTAAAGTATTTCTGATTCTGATTTATATGAGACCATTTTATAGCTGCCTTATATAACTCCACCTCACATATTTGCATCTTATTTGGTTGTTTACTACATGAAGTTCTCTTGTACTTACATGTCAACTACTTTATATGAGTTTATTTTTTATCCACACTTTACTTATTTATATATGAACTTATTTCTTTTATCTTGCACTCGCACTTCCATCTGTTTATGCATGAGCTCAGTGCTGCTTGATTATGCACTCGATTTTTTGCATGTCATACAGGAAGTGCTTACATGGGTTTCTGATTTATTTATTTATTTATTTGGTTTTGTAAATCCTTTAATCTGGAAAGCACTATTGCTTAAGCTTGCAATGTGCTATATAAATAAAAGTATTATTATTAAATTCAGACAGAATTTCTGGTATGCTGTCATAGAAACCCCATGTGAATATCTTCCCTCCTTTGCATTTTAAGACCAGCTACATACACAGTAATAGCATGCCGACTGCATAGTGTCTGGGTTAACCTTGTATGGTTGATTGGGGTTGATTGCAAGCTTTGTTCAGTTAATGCCATATTTTGTTTTGAGGGTAAACAGATAAAGGCACATTGCTAGACAGTGTCACAAAAAAGCTGTCACCATCCATACTTGTAAGACACAAGGTCAATAGGTCAATATTTAGTCAAGATGGCACAAAAAGCTATCCATAAATTAACCGTGTCTGCAAATATTTTACCGGTACAATGGTACTAGTGAAGATTCTTTATCTACTAAGAATCTTTTTCTATCTTCAACACTTTGTTGTTATCAACAATGACTCTTTGAAACTCTTTCTTATAAAAAGGTCCCCGTAACCCCAGCGCAGTCTTCTAATCTATAAACAGTAACAACAATACTTTGTTGTAACAATACTTTGTTGTTACATGTATAAAAAATTAATTTTTCATAACTTATCTGAAAATTCTTACTTTGTCTGCAGTATTATATCTAAAAAATATAGACGTTCAGGCACATGTTGTTGAAAACTTGCCTTTACTTTTTGTGGTTGCCTTCACCTAATGTTATTTTGACAGATCTATGAGAGTAGTGATTATAATCATGTACCATTACAGCTCTTAGATACTGACACATAAATGTTTTAAGCATCTGGTTAAAGCTCTTTACTAGTTTTTGTCTCATTAGATGTTGAAAAATGATTCATTTTATGATTCCAGAAGAGATTAAGATTGTTTGTTGTGAAATGACTTTTCAGCCAAAGTCTGTTAATAGGCACACTTCAAATAAATAATTAATCAAACTTTTAGTAACAGCATCACCACTCTTAGACGTTGACTTCAGCATGGGCAAACACACCCATGAAATTGTTTATTTAGACCATAAACAAGAACTTTGTATTTTTTGCAACTTTGCACCGCTACAATTTCCGAGTGTGCTACACTTTTACATAGCAGCCAGCTAATATTACTGAATAATCCAACTAGAAGAAGCCCAGCTTGGCGTCTCTTGCAGCCTTTAACTATACGAAGCCCTCACCAAAACAGTCGATTATGATGTATTCTTATTTGGCTGCCTCTAGCCCAACAATTCTCCTGGTTTTTCTTATTAGTTTCCTCCATCAACATCCTCTTCTCTCTTTTTGCCCCTCCCATTTTTCAGCGTTACCTAGCTGATGGCTCTACAGTTAGTAGCATTTAGTGTGTAGCGTTACTTTAGCAACAAGTAAATGGTTAGGGTTAGAGTTTGAAATGATGTTTGCAGTACTCAAACTTGTGGTTGTCTTAAATGTTGGTAGCATGTGGTGGTGACAGGTTTGTTGTAAAGTCAGCAATCGTCTTATGGGCTTTGTCTGTCTGTTCAATAGTGCTCAATAGTCCACGTCTTGTGTAAGGAATGTGGGATTTTGTTGTCCAAGACAACAGATGTCTTTGTCACCTTGTGTAGGGACGAGTGGAGCATTGTGAAACTGATCTCTTCACTGCAATATTCACATTTTTTCACAGCTGATTCACACAGCGACAATACTAGATGTACACACTAACAAATGGAAGGATTGATCTGATCAATACAGTATGTCACAACCATATATCCTTTAGCATAGTGATCCACCTTTTCCACTGCAGGATTGTCTAGTCATACCACAGAAGGGGAACAATGTTGATAAGTTGAAGACAGGCATACCTGAAGGTGTAGACTTGGTATTTTGATGGTCTGATGTAGCAGCTTCCATGGTTGAGATGTCAGAGGCTGTGCCAAACATTGTAGGTAGTCTTTGTTAAGGATTTGACCAACTTATATACCCTTAAGAATCCCCTGCTTTATAACCCCATGTTCCACCTTTTTTCTGCTGTGTTAATCATTGCAAGACCCAATTTTATTTTGTGGCTCATTTGAAGGGTCTTGGACCTCATATTTGAAACTACTGGCATAGGTAATGTCAAACTGACTTTGGTACATATTATCGATTCACCATTTAAATTTACTGCTTCTCAAATGTCTCAAACTGTTTGCTGAATTTTCATTGTTTTCCATGATGATAAACTAATCATCTTTATGTTTTGGACTGCTGATCAGACAAAACAAACAATCTGAATATGGGAAATTCTGATCATCACAAACTATTAACTAAGAAAATAATCAACAGCTCAGTTGATAATAAAATAACTATTAGTTGCCTAATTAAAACAGATAAATATTTATTTGAATGGCTTTCACACAGGAAACCTCCTCAGCATCATACAAATCATTTTTATATATGCACTGTATTTTAATTTGTACTTGGAAGGACTTTTGAGTCGTGTCAGAGTGTGTGCGGGCGGTAAGACTACTTTTTTCTTATTTTTTTTTTCTTGGCATGGAAAAACTTTCTTAGTGATAATGATTTATCTCACAAGAATATGAAAGATGCAGATGACAGATGTTTAAAGAAATGGAAAACCGACAAAACGGACAAAGTGTTCCTTAAGCAACAGTGAAAGGTGTCCAGTCTGTCTGACCACAGTTTGTACAAGCTAAAAAAAAACCTGAATGAACCTGAGACTCATTTTTGGGCATTAGGCCTGAGGGCTGCAAGTGTTATCTGGCTGCATCAAGTTTACTTTGTTTAAGAAAAGAAAGAATGGTGGAGTGTAGGGGGGAGGGAGTGTAACGGGAGTCTTTAACAGGGAGTAAAAGGGACTGAAAGGATTTTGATCCAGTGATATTATATATCTGTCCTGGTCAGGGCAGACAAAAGCACACGGCAAACCACCAGAGAGCAAAGCATGTCATCTGAATAGTATGTCTTCTTTGCAGTGTTGTACATCCAAAGGCTTTGTGTGTCTGAATTTGGCTGGTAGAAGGCACAAAGGAGGCAGTTTGTTCGCCCCTGACAAGTGTGCTTTTATTTGCGGCGGCCCTTTGATGTATAGAGAAACTTGGATATTGGCTGGGATATCCCTCACAGACAAATGCACGAGAAATCCCACTCCTTTGTATTATCCTTAACAATTCCCTCACCATTCACTGCAAAGCTTTTATTCTCTTTAAGACCTTTATTTTAAACTTTGTGCCTACTGTCTGTCTGTCAACTGTAATGGGGAATCTTGTTTGACTTTATTGTACAGAGGGGAGGGTGTTTGACGGGGGAAGTCGGGGGCATGCAGTTCAGATATGAAAAAACATCACCTGACCATGCGACATTGTTTATCAAGAAAGATTGTAACATTTTTCTTGCCGTTCGGACAGTAAGTAAATATGAAAACACGTGATAACAATAGTTCATGTCTTCTTTTTAATTAGATGGAGTTTATCTAGTTGTGATAAAATTGTAGATGTTTGTTTTATGGGCGTTTATCTGTAGACTATTTCCTGGCCAGGTCGGGTCATTTCCTGAGGTCTTGCTAGGCAACCATCATCGACTCAACATACTGTTTTTACCCTTTGATTTTTGTATGGACAGTGTGTTATTATTTTCACTAATTGTCTACAGTATATTGGCTGATATATTTTTACTAGATAACAAACCAGCATTTCTGATAAGGATTTAATTTTTTAAAGAAAGTAGGAGATGTTAAAGTTGTTTTTATCGCCTGACATGTACACCAATATATTTGCAACAGGCTTCATGATCATGGTTTCTGGCCAATTCCTGGACGGTATAAGGTCAATGGATCAATGATTCCAGACGATGACTCATGACCTCTGGGAATTTTTCATCTTTCAAATTGTCATCAGGCCTCCTTCTCTTTAAAGAACACACTAAAATCAAAATAGCAGTTGGACATTTCTATTATTCTGTTCAATCTTCCAAAATAAAATGCAGCGCAATTCATTTGAAGTTATCTAAAATGACAAAATCTCAGACTTCAAATAGTCTTGGAGAAGAAAACACCCTGTGTTGTGTTAAATATCCAACAAAACACTGGGTAAACTCCATCCACAGATAAAGATCATGTGATACGATCGAAAGCTCCAGGACAGCTACTTAATAGACCTTGTTTAAAGATCGCTTTCCTTACCTCTGAGCCTGATTTTTTTTTTTTTTACAAGGAGTCATTTTAAGCAACAATTACAAACATGCCCTTTATTCAATAAATCAGTAATTTAACCAGACAAGGAGAAGAGAAAGTTTACGCAGTCACACCTGGGAGCTGCCCAGTATACTGCCACAGTCTTCCACTGTTGTTACCGAACAGTTGGGACTTCAGTGACTCTGTGCAATAGCACGTTGACAGTTTCTGTTGAGGCAGAGCACAGTGTTGCTTCTCGACACAGCTTTCGTCAGTCAGTCAGTCAGTCCGAGGATTTAAACTGCCGGCTTCCAAGTCACAAGCCTTCACCTCCTCTGCAGGCTGCTGCTACTGTCTTTTATATAGGACGACCAGTAAAAGAGCTAAAACTCTTGACCCGTCCATTCCTGGGCGCCCACAAGTGCTTAAGCAGATAAAGATTATATTTATCACATAGCCATTTTAGAATGGGGGTCAGGAAATAAGGGCTTTTACATAAAAACATTGAAAAAACTGTTTTGTTTTAAAGCCTTAGTAATGCTGATATGAGTTTAGCAGGGTTGCTGACCTTGACTGACTATATTTTAAGTTGGCATACACTGGATTATACAGCAAGGTATTTCCAATGGTTTGTGGTCATAATGGAGACATATACACTGTCTTAGTATTCCGACAATCAAAGAAAGCCTGTGTTTTCTTATTCAAAGTAAAAGAAGATATCTGTGGACTCTGGGTCCAGTTCAGAAACCCATTACAGGTCAACAGCCTGCACTGCTTCAGTCCACCTCACAAAATGAATATCTGAACTCACAATCTACCACGTACATCCTGAGTGTGCACATGGTATGGCTGTGGAATGACTTCCATACATCTGCCAGCTATAAAGATCACCACACTCTTGGTATTCTACGAGCGTGGTCGCCTTTTCTTACATTACAGTACGTCTGACTTCTTATAGCCTTCTTGAAGGCACGGTGGCATGCAAATAGGACTGACTATTAAATGACCGAAGTCACCAAATCACTCTAAGCCGTCGCACTCCAAATGCAGGCAGACAAATCCATTTTATTGTTTCTCCTTTCCTCGTAGAGTTCAGCTGAAAAACTGGGAAGCAGAGACAGTCATGAAATGTGAACATCTCCATCGACGTGTGTTACATGTATGTGCTGCATCGAAGGTCAGTGCCTCATACTTCTACTGTGCAATATTTGGCTGATCATAAAGGGGCTACCATTTGCAGAGTTGCCGTGCATGCAAAATTTCAGGTCACTACCACTGGGAACCAATAATGCCTTTGGCTAAGCAACAAGATGCAAATACGTCTATTCAAATTCGCACCACTCCATACACATTCAAGCTTACACAAACACTCGCACACAATCGCAGCTCAGTGCACCACACTGCAGATTTAAAATACATTGCAATCATTTCCATCATGAATAAGTCACAGTCCTGGGGGCGATATTTGATCTGAGAGCAGTTTTGGATCGATATTCCTGTGTTTGTTTCGCTTGTTGTTTAACAAATGGCACTTATCTGCAATACTCTAGATATTTAAAATCCAAATGAGCGTGTTCGCCGCCCTTGCTGCCCACTGTAGTAGAGGATTCTGACACAGCTTCATCTACATCCAAGGTGGATGGAAAAGAGGAGAAAAAAAAGTCTGAAGATGTAGTTTACTACTGTAGTTTGGCAGCCTCTCAGTCCAGTGGCAGGCCCAGATTACCCGTCTCACCCAGGCAGTCATAAAGCTAATGGCAGACAGGCAGCAACCTCCACTCTGGGCTGTCAAGCACACAGAGGTTAGTCAGAGTTAGGAGATCAATGCACTTATATGTCACACCCAGAGCTCCAGATTTCTCCCCTCGGGCACTAAAGACAGAGTTTACATAGTCACCAGCTGTTTAACTGGTAAAAGACCTGGGTGATACTGTACGCAGCAAAGCCAGAAAGGATCCCTCAATATCCCACTAACACATTCAGATCAATTTCAGCCTGCTAAGCCACTGGGGCAACCCAAATATCATTCATCCTGACACTGTCCGTCACACTATACATAGAACGGCGAAATTAGCACAAATGCAGCACTCGCCATCAGTGTGAAGTATGGTGGCAGTAGGACGATTATTTACGGGCTGCATTACTTTCTGAAGACCTGAGCTCTGAGTCACCGACCGAGCCTGATAATTAATTCCACACTCTACAGAAATATTATGAAGCTGGACGACAGAATGACAGATGTACAGCATGAAGCACGTTGTCAACAGGGTGACTGGATTAAGCTATTTTGACTGCTTCATTATGAAGAAAGGAGAAGAGATTATGTTTTAATGCAAATTAATCAAGACTTAATATACACAGCGGTTTATTTCGATCGCTAAAGGGTGAACAGAAGAGGCACGAGGTACAGTAGTTTGATTTACGGCTGTGTAATCAGAGTATTTGTTGTTTTTCTGTCTGCTCTTTGTCCCAGAGCTCAACTTCCTGTAGATACAAGAGGTAGAAGGACAGTAAGAGATAACCTGCCATCAGCCGGGCCTTCTATTTTTAACAGCAGGTACTAGTAACACATGACGTGGGGATGTTGTTATCAATATTTATGGAACAAAGATTAAGACAGAGTAATGATACACATTGCCCTGACTGGATCCATCTGCGCTTAATAGTTGTCATTACGCCGAGGGGGAGGAAAGTGCTGATAGACTCAAAATTTTAGGCTGGCACTCTACATTTTAGTAATGATTCCAGAGACCAGACAGGGCCCAAATGTAATTAGCAGATGTAAACAGGAAAGTATGATGACTGCCGTGTTAAAATGGCTTTAACAATACTTTTTTTTTTTCTGGTGATTAATTTCGTACAGTTGTCATTTGAGAAGGTGGAGCCGAGGATTTGTTTTCAGACAGATTGTTGTCAGCAGCCCGGGAAAGGTTGGATTAAATCACATAAGATGGCATCTCAACGGCAGGTCGCTCCTTTGGAACGTAAAGACAGCTTCACAAAACACGGAATAATAACAACAAGTGGTAACTGCTTTTATTCTTAGATCATACATCTTCTTCTCCTTCTTGGCTGTGTTTGTTACACCTAATGAATATACCAATCTCAGTCTTTCTTTACAGACCACGACGATCTGTAATGGTGCAACATTCATCATCATATTTATCCCACGGCGCAGCCCGTTGGCTACACATTTTAATAACACTGCCTCTGCCAAAATATATATTCTACACAAACACTTAAAAGTTCCAAGAGTACGCTCAAAAGAGGTGAAGTATCTTGGCAGACCATAGAGCAAAATGCCATGCAGTCATATGCAGCCCAGGGGATGAAGTGATTGATCTGTGACCTCGGACTCAGCTATAAGATATTGTGGTGAAGAGTGCGGGGGAGGGCATGGATAGTGGAAAAGGGACGAGCATGAGTCAGTAACAGAGTCTGCGAAAAGCTGTGGGAGCAGAGGAAGTGTTAACAACATCACAAGTAGGAGCAAGTCAAGTTACCACGTCAGGAAGCAAAAAGGACTGAGAGTAGGATGATGGTAGGAGCCCAAGAGGTGATGGGACACATACATCCGAATCATTTAATCATGTGAAGCGAACGAAGGGAATTGTTCATCCACAGCATGCTGTCCACGCCAAGCTGATATGTGTTACCTCTCTCTTTACGTCACTCCCTTTTATTAGTAGCCTGTAATGAGTAGCCACTGTGTGAAAAGCCTACATTTAGAGAGGAGTGAGTTCAAGGATAAGCTATGCGTGACTCTCGAGTCCAACACTTGTTGCCTGTGTGGTACATGACAAAAGAAAGTGCTCTTTCTTCGGGGCGGGTAATACTTGTGATAAAAAGAAAAAATGATTCTAATTTTATCTGATTATGCCATCTTGTGTCTTTGAGACAGAAATGTATTGACACAAATCCGCAAAAAGTTAAGTTCTCCTTTTTTTGGGTAGGTGTGTGTGTGTGTGTGTGTGTGTGTGTGTGGGGTGGGGGTGGGGGCACTGCCTCCACAAGCAGTGATGACAGAGTACATGCATAGTCAGACCAAATTAGAATCAACTAATGTTTGCCAAGAAAACACTTTTGAATGTGTCAGAAGTTTTGTTGGTACAATCAATATTGACAAGTGGAAGAGACAACACAGAAGCTTCCATGTAAAATCATAAAGCTGCACATGAAAACACTCATATATCAGATTCATATAGATTCTCCAGGCACAGGTATGATGAGGAAGGGACCGTGTTACCCCCCCACCCACCCTATGATTCATGTGTAGAGGCGGACGGCAAACTGTGCGCCCCCACCCACCTTGAGTAGCTGATCTTGAATGGCGTCGACTTACCTAAAACACTTTGATGAGCAGCTTCTTTTTTTTTTTTAACTTGTTTTGTTTTGTGAGAGGATTTGTCAGATTGGTGCCATTGTCTCTTTGCAGACGCACGCCTACAGGTTCCAATAACGCGCCATCCTATGCGGCGTGATTTCCATAAACTATGACAAAAAAAGAAAAAAGAAAAAAAAAAGTAATTTATACCACAAGAATGACACTTTTTCTTACAAACACTCTGGAAAGTTTTGGGATGCTGGCAAAGAGTCAGACAAATATCACCTATTACTCATGTTACTTCGTACATTTGGGGCTTCACTTGCAAGCACAGCGCTTCGTCACTGCATAGCAATCAGATGGCCGAGTGTTGGCAGTGCAACTGATGGAATTTTACTGAAAACAGATTTTCGCCTTTGAACTTCCAGATATTCCTGATCGAAAAGTATTATACCTGGCTTTAATCGGTCTGATCGCTTCTCTCAGTGTAATTACGCCTCTGAAGGACGTGGATTAACTTTTATTTTTTTTATCTCACTATTATTATTATTATTATTGCATTTCTGTTATATCTATCCAGAAAAAACACAGCACTTTAACAGAATTTACAATGTAAGTATATCTGAGAGGGGGTTTGGTCCAGTGTGTGTGTGGGTGTGTGTGTGTGTGTGTGTGTGTGTGTGTGTGTGTGTGTGTGTGTGTTTGTAGGGGGGGGGGGGGGGGAGAAAAAATAATAGCGGGGGGTGGGGGGGGTTAAAGAAAAGCGAAGGGGGGGTTTCTTTTTGAGCAGCAACAAGTTTCCTCAAGAAGTTGACAGACAGACACAGGGGCGCTATTAATGTGATATTTGTTTGGTTTGGTAAAAAAAAATCTCTATATATATTAATAATAAAATACCTGGCGACCTGGCTCTGCGTATTAGTCCTTGTAAAGAAACATATAAACGACCAATTGTACGTATGCGTAAAAAGAAACCCATGGCCCTTCGCCAAAAAGAGAGTCTATATGTGAACGTGAATATGGATGTGTTTTTTTTTTAGTGGTGGTGGTGGTGGAGGTGGGTGGTGGTGGTGGTGGGGGGGGGATAAGTTTTATGTCTCTGTCATTGTTGCCCGATGCGGATTTAAAAGATTTGAGGCAGTGAACGAGCGATCAGTCAGGAACTAGTATCCCCATAAACTTGGATTGCCGTCGCTTATTTCAATCACGTAAGACCCCTAATGGCGTTGTCCGGGCGAGGGTGTTACGTATATCTGTACAAGCTTTTCTGACAACCCAGGCTTGATGATATTTGTCTTTACTGTAGAGCCACCAAGGTGTTGCCTAAGAGAGTTTAAGCACGCCGATATTGCAAAGGGTTATTAGATTCATAAGTCAGCGAAGTGGTGGGCGATTTACTGAGCACAGCAGAAGTTCTCATATGATGACTTCAAACAAGACACATTACCTACCAGCATCTGTTGGAGTGAGTGGATATTAAGACACTTCTATCTCCAGGACAGCGTAGGGGAAAATGGTAAGTAGCAAATGGAAAACACACAGCATATAAAGGATGATTACCAGTAAATAGTCGTGCTTGCTATTTAGTCTGGCAACGCATTGCTGGAAGGGTTGGACTCAGTGGCTACTTGAGAAACTCAGTATCGAGACCCATGTCTGATGAGGCTGATTGTTGACAAAGCTTGTGTGAAAAAAGATTGTGTGGCATTTCTCGGCTCAGGATATGCCGGTACAGTGAGAGAGGTAAGGAAATATTACATTGTGTCTGCGCGCAATGTGTGGATGTGATGTAGGCTGTCTTGGAGGACTGTGTGTGTGTGTGTGTGTGTGTGTTGGCACTGAGGGCTTTGTATTTTATGGATGTATGTATGTTCTTTTTGTGCGGTGTCCATGTTTTTAAGAGAAAAAAAAGCAACATGTGCCACTTAGGCTTTGACACTTGCCATAAGCATGACACTAAGAACAATGGGGCTCAGTATCAGCGGTGCCAGTTTGTAATTTGGCGTAAGAGTGGAGCCTTTTTTTCCTTTCTTTCTTTCTTCTTCTTCCAGGCGACTATACACTGAATTGAACCGGCGTTTGTGATATAGGTGCTGTGATCTGGAAGGAAATGTCCGACCAACATGTGATCAAATATTAACAGGACTGGTTTGGCAATGGAGGGGGGTGAAATACACGTGACAAGACGCGGGGAAGCAGCAGAGTAAAAAAGCAGTTTAAAGTGGGCACACAACAAAAGTATATAGATATTTTCTTGGCCCCTCATAGTTACCCTGGCTGTGTTATGCTTTCAGCACGTTGGACAGAGGCACCGGAGTCGTGCATGGACTAAAACGCCGAGTGGACGCCAACTCTCTTTCTCTCTTTTTCCCAGCCCCCCTTTGCCAAACCTGGGATTGTTTTTTCAACTTTTGGTAAGCTTATTCAGAGGGAGCCGGTGGTCTTTAAAACGGAAAATAAACGGGATTATAAAGAGGCAAAAAAAAAGAGCAAAATATTAGGGGGAAAAAAGAGAAAAGCGAAAAAAGCGCTTGCTATTAAAAGAGCTCGTGCTTTAAGATGTGTTTTTCTAGAGCATTGTGAAAGTTGAAATGTTAGCTCGTCTGGGTCTTTTGCACACCACATTCTCGGTACCTATAAGCCCCCCCACACTGCGTTAAACTTTGGGACATGCAAGTCTTGGTCGCGGAGATCTAACCACGCACATAGTGGTTGTCAGCCCTTGTAAAGGTAAGAGCACAATCCATTGTTTTCATGTCACTCTTTTGTTCCTGTCGTCTTTACGGATCTTTCTGGCTTCTTCTCAAATGAACTTCAGCTTTTTTTTTTCTCTCTCGCCTTGGCAGTGTGTTAATTGTGGGCATCAGTGATCGAAATAACTCCGATATGAAATCCGATCCAGGTGAACCAAACATCTCGTGGATCTTTTTCTCTCTCTTTTTTTTCTCACCCTCCCCACAAAGAAAAAAAAATCAACTTATATTTGCGTGCTCATTCATTCATGTGAGGCATTTTTTTTTTAATTTAGGACTTCGTGCTTGTGGGGGCTTTTTTTTTTTGTAAAACACACGCACACACACGCACAGCTTTGTGAAGCGTTTCTTGGAGTTTCCGAACACTGCCTGCTGCAACATAATTTGCGTAATCGTTGCGTTGTGCCTAATCATGCTCCCAATATGGGACTTAAAGACGCTGCAGTGATCCTTCCAGCCTGCACGAACTGGAGTACTGATGCTGGTGCATATCATAAAATTGTCTGGAAAAGCCTTTCATCCGTCTATCTATCTATCTATCTATCTATCTATCTATCTATCTATCTATCTATCTATCTATCTATCTATGCTTATTTTTCTTGTTTGGTCTGCTGCATTCATGTTTTGTCTTGATGTCAAACCCTCTGGATTTTGTTATCGACCAAAAATAGCCCTACTCTTTACCCCTCCACCCCCCTCCCCTCTCTCCCTCCCTCCCTTCTCTCTCTCGCCTGCCTCTCTCTCTCTATCGCCCCCCCTTCCTCCTCCTCCTCCTCCTCCTCCTCCTCCCGTCATCGCCATCAAATCACTTGTGTTTTTACTACGACCGCTCCACGGTTTCATTCATAAGGTGCTTTTCACTTCACCTGCTACCCTACCCCCCTCTTTTGTGTCCATACACGGCTCTGTGTCGACCTGTCAACCAGCAGGCTGTACGGATGAATCATGTCCCAGAAAAAAAAGAATAAAAAAAAAAACATATATTAAAAAAAAATAATAATAATAGAAATTCTTTAATCGCTTTGGCTCGTGTGATTTGTCGGCTTCAGCCCAAAGCCGAGCCTCCATCACAGTCTGCAAATTCTTCTTTTTTTTATTCCTGTGTAAAAATTACAATAAAGATGGGCGTGGTCAAAGTGCATCCACTGACAGATGTTATGGCTGAATGTGATGGAGAGAGATAAGATGGCTTGATATGCATCGATTTTTATTTTTATTTTTTTCACTCAAATGAAGGCACGCGTTAAAAAAAACCCATCACGTGAGCTTTGTTACATTTAGACGATCATCGTCAGACACAAAAAATAATCAGCTGTGGGATCTTTTTTTTTATTATTATTATATCTCTGCTCTCCTGATGGACTTCA
Organism: Larimichthys crocea; assembly: GCF_000972845.2. Classification (NCBI taxonomy): domain Eukaryota; kingdom Metazoa; phylum Chordata; class Actinopteri; family Sciaenidae; genus Larimichthys; species Larimichthys crocea. Next base: position 10,851,299 of record NC_040018.1, on the reverse strand, counting down.
AAAATCGTCTCGCACCGATGCAGAAACGGTGGATATTGTCTGTTTCCTCTCCTCTCTCACTCACTCCCTCTCTCCTCTGTTTTTTTTTCTTCTGGTCAAAGATTTAAGATTTCTGATCCAAGACGAAGCAAAAAAAAAGAAAAGAAAAGAAAAAAACAATAACTGCATGAGAAGAGAAAAGCCCCAACGCCCACTGGCAGTCCTGTTATAATCAAGACTCCTCTTACAGGCGTATAAATAATCAAAATATGAACGTATCCAGTAAAATCATAATTATATTTGAGCGATGAGACTCCTCCGCTGGCGTTTTGGCTCGTTTTTGCCCAGCGCGCAGATCGCTTTCTGTCTATTCCAGCTTATTACTCCTCATTTTATATGACAGTGAAACCAAAATAGATCATATTACTTATGAGGCTGCCCGACATTCATAAAAATAATGCTGCTTTAATAAAGGCTGCGTCGCAGCTGTAATATCCACGTCGCGGGCTTATCAGTACCACCAAAGCGTTGATTGCACAAATTATGATCAATCAATAATTCCCCTAACGAAACGGTGAGCGTTTATGTTCACATCAGATCGGGAAAATTGGGAAATTTGAAAGAAATATTCGGCCTTTTATTCGCACAAGAGCAGCGTGCTCTTATTGCAGCATCTTTGACGGCGCTGTTTTGTTTATGGTTATCACATTTTCTTTGCACAATGTCTATTTTCTGGCCATGTAGCAGTATTTTCATTATTATTATTTATTTATTTATTTTTCACTGAGACGTGGGATTATGGTGTGGGCGTGGGCGTGTTGGGTGGAGGAGGAGGGATGAGCGGAGGCGGGTTAGGAGGGGTCTGTGGGGTGGCACGACACACTTTGTATGTATGAAGGTTTTTTTATAGCACTTTTCTGCAATGTACGTCAGCGGATCAGTCCATAAATGGGGCTGCGTGTGTTTGTGTGCGGGCGTGCGCCTGCGTGCGCTCGCAACTGTGTGCGTGCGTCTCCGCGTGTGTTATCTTTACCGAGAATCTCCCCTCTCTCTCTCTCTCTCTCTCACTCTCTCTCTTTCTGTCTCTCTCTGCACTCTCAGCTCTGCAGAGTTGGGGTGGGCGTCAATAACAAACCTGATGGTAGGTTTCATTGCAAAAAAAAAAAAGAAAGAAAGAAAAGAAAAAATGAGAAATTCTTTCGGTAGGCCTTTTTTATTTATTTATTTAACGAACAAATCCATGAATAAACGCGTTCTGCAGGCATCAGGATTAACATTAATAATAGAGCAGATTGCTTCATACAGACGATGTGTTTTGCTTTTTTTTCATAATGTAAATGTTGGCCTTTGTTTGTCGCCTTTTTTTTTTAAATATATATTTTTACCTCCGTTGTGATCAGTTGATGCACTTTACGAGCTAAAAGGATTTTAATTAAGGATGTTTAATTCTCTTTGATTATACATCAACTGTTTTGTTTTTGTTTTGTTTTTTTGGTTGCACTTTTTCCCCACAACCTTTTCATTCATGAAATGCAATAACTTGTCTATCCCTCCAAGCTCGTGCTCTGATATCAATTATAAATAGGCTATTGATGATTTCGGGCAGAAATCTCGACTCACTTGCCGGGCGGGCGTCACGATATATTTAGAGCGAAAATTAATCATCTTAATCATTATGGAAATGTCGGCTACATCGCATGCCACCGCCACCACCACCACCACCAACCACCGCCGCCGCCGTCGCTGCTGCTGCTACTGCTTTAGTCACCACCATCATCTTCATCACCAACACCTTCATCCAATTAACAGGCTTGTTTAAACAAGTTCTGGCAGGAAGCGAACCTTTAATTATCAGTTATTCGTCACAGTGGCGCGATGATTTTTTTTATTATTATTATTTTTTTTACAGTAATGAAGCCCACGATAAGTTATTAATACACAGTTTTTATGACTGTAAAGACATCTTATATGTCGGACCACTGCGGGACTATACAAGGATTCATGATGCTCTCCTCTCTCTCTCTCTCTCTCTCTCTCTCTCTCTCTCTCTCTCTCTATCTGTGTGTGTGTGTGTGTGTGTGTGTGTGTGTGTGTGTGTGTGTGTGTGTGTGTGTGAGGAAATGTTCCATCATGCCCGCAAAACCATTCCAAGTGTGTCTCATCATGTGAACATGCAGCACGTCACTGAATCCAAGAAGCAACTTCTCCAAATAATCAAACATATGTGTTTGTGTTTCCTTGGGTGTCATACAGACTAAAAAAGTGAGTCGGGTTTGAATATTTTTGGCTAAAATGTCTCATTTCTGCTTCTTATTTGGTCAAAGATGGATCCGTAGTTGCACATGGCGACAGGATGTGTCACATTGAAGCAAGCGGGAGGCAAATTCAAGCGGCTGATTTAGTTTTCCTTACAGCCTCATTTGTGTAGCAAATGAATGAAATGTCTGCTTATTTCTCTTTGACTTGGACCAAATATTTCAGCATTTCCAAGTCATTTTGTGGCACGATTAGTCTGTTTTCCTTCAGCAGTGAGCCATGCAAAGGTTATTGATGCTGTGGTGATATTGGATTGGGGTGGGTGGGGGTGAGAGAGGAAGAGGAGGTGAGAGGGAGGGGGTGGGGTGGGGGGGGTGGAGGGGAGAAGGCATAAGCCAAGAAAAGAGACAGACAGACAGACAGACAGAGACAGAGACAGAGAGAGGCTTAATAGGCTGTGGAATGATTTGCAGTCTATGCCACTATAGAAATAATGTATCAGCTTGTATGAGGATGTGGAGGAGTGCATGTGAAGCTTTGAAGACTGGTCTTCTGTGCGTGCCCGATGATTACAATAAAGGTTATTGTCATTCCAGGAGGGATGACATTAACTTCTCACTCCGGCTGTCTGATTATAAAAGGCCTGTGTCGAGTTTTTATCTGTTTACCAGTTTTCTCAAATGTTCTCCAGCGTGCCCTCGTCTTCTTTGACGTCATCCAACCTCATACAGAAACTGTTTTTTTTCCTTCTCCTTCTTCTCAGTTGACGTGTTTTCTTTCTTGAAGGAGGAATGCAATTTCACTTTGATCAAAATACCCTCATCGCCTTCCTTTATCCCCAGTAAAAATGACATTTCGCAAAATGTCATTTCGTCCGTGTTACGCGGTGCCTCTCCCGCAACAAGGAGGCATAATTCTACTTGTTAAGTGAAGCTTTCGGCAGTGCGGAGCTGTCAGCATCGTGCTGCATTTGGCAAGAGAAGCCTTGAAAGGTTATACAAGTGTGTCGTGTTGTCAGCTCCCGGTGGTTGTTTCTTCTTTTCTGCTGCACAAACAGGTTAAAAGAAAAAGGAGGGAAGATGTGAGGAGACCCAACTGGTCCCATGTGTTCAACCATGAATGGGGTGATTAAAGACTGTTGAAATGTGCTACATGACCTGCAAAGATAAAAGGTCTCATCGCAACACCTCTGATAGTTTGAAGTCATTGTTACTGGCGCCGCATTGAGAAATCTTAAACCTAAAGAAATCTTACACCGCAGTTCCGATGAAATAGTGGTTTAGCAGTTTTCGGAAAGACTACTCGGTTTGCTTTATAACAGGCCGGTGCTGTCGCGCTTCTGTCTGACCCTCGGCCGGATGAGTCAAACAGATCCTTACATCCGTCACCACTCCTTTTTGCCTCCGGTTATTAGACATTTCGCTACTTTCATTCAGAAATTCAGTCCTTGAAGCTTCAGGCACCCACACAAGCCAAAAAGCCTCTCTCTTGATACGCCACCTTCAGTTGTGTTGTATTTGCAGAAATGAGAGAGACCATGTTGTTGTTTTTGCTCTTCTAATGAGATGCCAAGTGATTTATTTATGAATTACTTGTTTGGAACAGCCCCCTTGTGCAGTGTGCATTTTTTTTATCCTCTTTGGAGTCATGTCGCTCAGTGATTGCTGATGCAACTCTTTGTCATCCAGAGTCCCTCACCTCCTGTGAGCCTTCGGGGAGGGCTATATCTATCTTGGCATGTCCCCGGGTGTGTTGGAGGTGGGAGTGACTCATTAAGCAGGTGTGAGCATCCACTCCCATACTGCTACATGCCAAACAAGAGCTCTCCAGCTCATAAGCTCGTGCAGGGAAGAATCATGATGGCAATATAGCAAACACATCACAATAAATCTTTGCACTGGACCGGGGCCAAGTCACAAGGATAATGAGCTGCTATTTCCCCATTATGCTCACGCTTGTATTCATCAGAGGTGGAGTTTCCAAACGTTCATCACCCATTGAAAGGTTGTGGCTCCACTGACATTTTTATTTGAATTCTGCATTATAAAGCCAATGAATTGTTCCCAGTTTGTTCCCCCAAACGAAGGGCGGGAAACAGGGTATCAAGAAGAAGCAAAGCCACTGTGTGTATTATTATTCAAACGCGTTTGTTTAGCTGACATTTGGTAATAATAACCTGTGAAAGCTGGTTACTACACTGCAGAGCACTTGCAGGGGAGTCATCCATCTGTTGTGGAGATGGCTCACTTTAAAAGCAACGAGAAGCAGAACTGTTTTCAGTAAGTTCACATCTTTGTTAGCCCCCCGGTGCCTGTTGCCATGATCATCCTCCTCTAAGCTTGAGTTTTTTTTTGTTGTTGTTGTTTTAAAAATATGTATTAGAAATGACTCACACATTATATAGAGTACACCACATGAGAGGATGGTGAGAATCTTCTTGATCATCATCAAAGGATGCTGAAAATAGATTTAGGAAGAGTCATGCTGCTTAAAATGGATTACATGGTGTAAATATATATATATACTACACTTTTAGGCTCAAACTCCTAAATAATCACCTAGCCCCCTCGCTATGAGCACACCGGTACAGGAAATGCTTATTTTTATTCTCTGAATGTCTAATTTTGCACAAATAGGCCATCTCTGTAAATGGCACGCAATGTATCACGACTTGGTGGAGACGCGCTGTTACGCAAAACCTTCACACAGACGTAAAAAGAAGAAGAACAAGAAATACGCCACCTCTTTGGCCTCACTGAGAGAGAGAGAGAGAAAAAAGAAAACACGGAAGAGGAGGAGAGGCTTCGCTTGTGCTTTATGTATAAATATATCGCCAGACATTATGGTGTGGATGGAGGCTGCACGGTATGCGCACAAACAAAAGCAGATAACGCACGCTGAAAGCGCATTAATAGTTCCGCCTCGGGGCTGCTTAAACAGGAGTTTGGTGGCGACCAGCCAGCCAGCGGCAGGTCACATGTTGCAGCGTCATTGTGTAGTAAAGTTACTGTAGTTGCAAGGAGGCTCCTCATTTCAGCTCCAGAGGTCTCTCATCCCGTGCTGCTGCTGCTGCTGCTGCTGCGCCCGGTGCTGCTGCTGCGGCGTTTCGGCATGCGACAACTTCACAGTTTCAGACGATCTCCAAAGAAGCCGTGCAGCCATGGGAGTGCATTACCTCATCCATGCAATTTCCACCATCAATAATTTAATCTATTTGCTCCAAAGCTGAAGAGATATCCTGAAGCTTGTCGGGAGAGTACACAGAGAGAGGGAGAGAGAGAGAGAGAGAGAGAGAAAGAGAAACAGAGAGAGAGAGAGACGGGGAAAAAATATCGCTTAAGTAAATTTACTCAGGGAGTTGTCCAAAACATCCCAGATGACACTACTGTCCTGTTGAATGGTCTGTTTTACGACTGGGCAGTAAAAGGTATGTGTCTTTATTTGTTTTTTAATAACTTTTTTTTTTTTAACACTTTGACTTTGTTTGATGCTGCTTGAGGAAAAAGAAAGGTTTATGTGCGTGTGTGTGTGTTTGTGTGTGGGGGGGGTGAGAGGGAGGTGGAGGTGGTGGAGGAGAGAGAGAAGGAGGGAGGGAGGGGGGGGGTCTAAAAGTAGCTCGATCAAGTCCGGTTATCCTGCGAACAGACAGCGCCGCAGCCCGAGAGGGGATATGTGTAACCTTATCCTGCCGTTCATTAATAAAAAACGGAGTTATTATGTTGATTGGGTTTCCAGTGGAGAGCACGAGCTCAGCAGATGTAATCTCGTGGAAGAGAGAGAGAGAGAGAGAGAGAGAGAGAGAGAGAGAGAGAAGGAAAAGAGTGTTGTTTCATTATCAGAGCAGACTGAGCAATGTTCAATTCTTATTTCTCTCTCTCTCTCTGTGTCTTCTCGGAAGTGGAAACAATCCAGCGCGCCTGTCTGTGATGGATTCAGACACGTTTGAACATTTAACTTTCATGAAGAGCTCAATAAACTCTTTGTTCGTTGGGGTGTCTAATCTATATTTGCTCATCTAACCTTTTGCACTGTGAACACACACACACACCTAAAGAGAGAAAAAAAAACTCCAGACAGTTTTGTATTGTTTTGGATGACGGGGGAAAAAAAAACTTTGATGAACTCATTAAGACTTTATAGGAAACCCGAGAGCTAAACGCCCAGCTACGTCGGCCAACATACACTGTTGGCTGTACTTGTGTGTGTGTGTGTGCGCGCGCTTTGTAAATGAATAACTTTCAAATTACTGGCCAGAATAAACGCGGATTAAAATAAAGCCCTCGTTTATGGCGTGGTGGGGGTGGGGGTCAGCTTATTTGTGACAGCGTTTGTGTGAAAATATCTTGTCCAAGAGCTTATCCGAGGATCAGAGCAGCACATAAAGGCTTGTTAGATGATGGTTTCGTGATGAAATCATGAGGCACTTTCCAAAAAATGTAAATTAGGGCAACATTTCTCGTCAGGAGTTGTGACTAAATACCATGAGTGAACTTTATAGCCTATTTACAATTACGCACAACCCAAACTGCGTGTGCATCCTGGGAAAAAAATGTCTATCTATCTATCTATCTATCTATCTATCTATCTATCTATCTATCTATCTATCTATCTATCTATCGTGTTTCACAGGAGGGAGGGAAAGAGAGATGAGAGAGGAAGGTGGAGGGAGGAAGGAGACAGAGCTCTCATTATTTCACGGTCTCATGCGCCATCTAATGTCCAAAGTTAAGAACTGCAGCCATGTTTGTATAGCTGCATGTCTGTTGGTGTTCTTTTTCTAGTTGTTTGCTGTCAGAGTTGCTGATTCGAGGGTCAAAACGAACTGTGGACTCTTAATGTTAAGATTGAGATCGCTAAACTAAATGTTTACAGTGCCCTAACGCCTGTAGAATAGACTTTTAAGGATGGGTATGTGGCTTCAGGTGAGAGTCTGTTATGATTTCCTTTCATTTGTCCACTGTTGCACACAGTGTGGGAGGGAAGCAGGGACTCATTTGGATAGCACAGATCACTCAGCAGCTATTTGAATGCTTTGAAGGCTTTCTGTGGCAGTGGACGGGGTTGGCCCGGAGGCCAGGTATAATCCCTTAGTGATGCTCATCTATTACTAAACGTGCTCTGAAACTGTGTCAGATTGAAAACAGATCTCAAGGAAGCAAGCTTCCACATGTGTCAGCCATTACTGCAGACAACTCTAATTGCCTTTTTTTAAGTGCTGCATTGTGGCACACGAGGGGGTCTTTCGGGGTAGAAATTCTGATATCATGTGCTGCATGTTTTTCACTCTTTTGGCACAGTGTGTGCAACGCATGTTGAACGTGACAAAACATGTTGCTAGGTAAATAGCGGCAACTGCCACAGTTCTTGACGAATTGAACAAAGACGGATGCCCATGAGGGAGCAGTGGTAGCTAGAGAACAAATGTAGCCATAGGACATACATTTCTATTCAAATGTAGTGCACACATTTCCCTCTTTCATCTCCCCTGTTTGATGTTTATTTTCCCCCTTCTAACGGTTCCTAAGATGTCATGCACTCTGTTGGTGAAGATGAAGCCATAAAGTGTGCTGACATGTGCATGGAGGCTGGGGAACATTACTGAATGTGTAATAATACTAGCCGTGCTAGTCCTTTCATGCTTTAGAGAAACTTTTCAGCATCTGTCAGAGGAGGCATTTATCACTTTAATCCCCACCTGGCACAAAGAATAAATGCGAGGGTAAGTTACATATCCCTACCATACAGCCATGCTCTCAAAGCAGATGAACAGGTGGTCATCTAGAGACGTCAAAGCCGAACAGTAGACAGAGTCCACACACTCACCTGCTCCTATTGTTCTGGGTGTTTCACGCTCTAGGTGCATTGTCATGAATAAAGGCGTGTTTGAGCAGTGGTTATTGCAGGCTTTATTATCCTCCGCTCCATGTCAAGTGATTTTTTTTTCGCTCAAAAGAACTGTCACACTCGGACGGCGATGACACAGCTGGGATTGTGGGGGGAGATCTACCTGGATTTTATTGTATTTTAAGTAATCCAGATAGAAGGCATGCTCAACTTCTCTGCTGTTAGATATTTTCATAACCAAACCAAAAAAGTGTCGCAAAGTGGCTCCAATTTATTCCTAAACATTCCTTTATATGTAGTTCCTCCCTTGCTTTATTATTCATGCTCGTTGTCGTTAACTCGCACGCCGCTTTTAACTGCGAAACCGAGCAGTGCACATAAAATGTTCCTTCACTGGATGTATGAAATAAGAGCAAACCAATCAGTTGTCACATTTAGCCTCTAGTAGATATAAGCCAGAGATTCTCCGCCAGTCCCACAGCAATTAAATGATTCATTGGCTTTATCGCATTTTAACAGGATGTTGATTGAGAGCATAAGCCATATTGATTGTCCTGATGGAAACAGGAAATCACAGAGATAGAAATAAAATCATTTGTTGTTCCCGGTGTGAGGATACCCGGGGGAATGGCATGCAATTGCACACTGTTGAGTGGCATTACCCCCAGCAACCTCCTCCCCTCCATTCTCTCCCCTATGGAGACCTGGAAGAGACGTCATCTGTGGTTGTTATGCTGCGAAATGACGCTGGCACTCTCTCCACCCCCTGCTACTGCAATATTACCCCTGTGGTCTGTTACGGAAGATGCAGCACTCTTCGTCTGCACCATTTCCAGCATGAAGTTTGACGCCTAACAGTAATCAGCCCTCTGCCTTCATTTCCTTCATGTGGAAGTGGAACCATTTGAGCGTGATGCTGATAATAATATCAGCCTAAATGCATCCTACACATAGAGCTCGTGACTGGCCTCAATCCCGTAAAAAACCTACATGATTCTCCGTGCTGGGAAGCCTCACAGAAAATACTTGTTATTGGAACCGAAACCTTGACAACACTCAGGGGTTAATACACTTGATTTTGAACAATATTTATTTATTAACACAATTTAATGAAAAAAAAAAAAGGATAATTAGCTCCTTATTCTTGGCTTTGTCCTCATTGCTGTTTTAATTGGTGAGAGGAAAAATACCCCCGTCTCCCTGCAAACACATACAAGCCAGCCCCTCCCTATGCCCTCCCTCTAACACACACACTCACACACTCTGGAGGAGCACGTCACTGAGCTCGGGGAATGAGTGGCTCATTAAGAAGAAGGATGTGATATTCTGAATAGAGACTGTGAGGCTCCCAGCACGTCTATTTTTAGATGAGATATCTCTATGGCAGTCACCGTGGTGTTGGTTAATTGCAGCCACGGCCCCAGATACCAATTAAGAATGAAACAAATGCTTTTAAGGTGGGGTTTCGCTCCTCCCTGCTGTAAAGGTCCTCGTGTCCGTCCTGAGTGGAGGCAGGAGTGTGTTTGCTCGGCGTGTTTTCCTGTATCAAGTTGGGACATGCAGAGTGCAGTCAAAGTCTCGGCCAAGGCTATTTTTAAATGAGCCCCTGTGGAAAGCAAGATCTAGATTTTCTTTTCATTATGGTTGCTTTTATATCTCGGGCTGTTGGATGTCCACCAATTCATTGATTTGCTGTGAATCTTAGAGCTTCTCAAAGGTAAGGGATGCATATGTGCTCAAGGATGTATGTACAGTATTTCTGCTACACCTGGCTCCCACACCCTCCTCACCCCCACCACCACCTCCCGTCTTGGCAGGCAGTGCTTCGTTTATCTTGCGAGTTGCTCTCCGGAGCCCTTAGATTGGTACTTTACAGTGCGGGCAGGATGACACATCTTTCAGTCATTCACTTTCCTCATGACATCCTGTTAGTTCATCCTGCAGTACTCTGGCCATCCACCTGCCAAAAAACAAACAGTGTCCCTCATCACGCTCTTGATGCTCGTTCCTGACTATGAGGTTTAGTGTCAGACCTGCTTTACAGCACCAACCAGTTATTTCTTTATTTATTTATTTTTAAAGATTCTAATAATAATGCTGCAGCGCCGGTGTTTGCCAGAGCTGACACAACATTTCCCTCAGTCAGTCAGTCAGTAAGTGGCGTCCATGTTGGAGGTTCCCTGGATGTTGATAATGGGGATTTTGTTCATGGGGGTAATGTCATAGTCAAAAAATAATACATGAGCTCTTCAAACAAACAAAACAAACACAACCATATCCTTGTGTCAACACGCAACAAGCTCATCCACCTGTCAATTTTCTTTAGCACTCCATTACAGCAATTCAGGCGACCTGATAAACACAAAGTTTTAAAAAATCCAAAACGTCCCTTGCTGAGAAAATATGGGGGAGGTACGAGCTTTCAAAACTGACAATGATTCAGGCAGTGACGGGTTTGAACACACGCTCTAGAAATAAACTGCACACTTTAAAACACCAGCAAAAATAATAGCAAGCCTGTGAGGATGTGGTGACATCTATTTGTGTAATCTTATCTTTTGTAATAAGCAATCTCTCTGATGCTCAGCACAGCGGTTGCCAACAAATAAAAATCTTAGCCAGACCTCACATAGGAACAGAATGATTACAGTTTGCAAACAATTTGAAAACACTGATGACACAGCGCCAATATCAGTTTAATAAAAAAAAGAAAAAGAAAAAGATTTTGTGATTCTTCCAAAGCTACTGGCTCCCTCTTTGGCTTACAAAAAAAGAGTTGTGGGTGTAAATAAGAGGAAAGGCTGACATGGTGCATTATGGATCAAGAATAGGATAACTTCATTGAAAATGCTCTTTGACTAACGGTCTTGTTCTCTCTCTCTCTCTCCTCCCTCCTTCCCTCTTGTTTTCTGTCTTTCTCTCCCCCCCTCCAGTTCCACCAGGTTAGAAGAGTGATGACCATCCTGTTCCTTACTATGGTTATTTCATACTTCAGTTGCATGAGAGCTGCGCCCCTGAGAGACGCCCCGGGCATGCGGGGCCATCGGACGGAAGGCTACTTGGGCGCCGCTGCGACGGCCGCACGAGGCCATGGGACTCCACAGAGCAGTGGTGGGCCAGGCCAGCGCGGGGAACTGCCCTCACTCACAGACACGTTTGAGCAGGTGATAGAGGAGCTGCTGGAGGTGGAGGGAGAGGCGGCACAGCTGGGACAGGGGGCTGATAAGAGCCAGGGAGGTGGGGGCCCATCCTCTTTGGTCACCACAGAGACCAAGGATGTCGACCTGTACGACTCGCGGGTGATGATCAGCAACCAAGTGCCTTTGGAGCCGCCGTTGCTCTTTCTTCTGGAGGAATACAAAAACTATCTGGATGCCGCTAATATGTCCATGAGGGTGCGGCGACACTCCGATCCCTCGCGGCGCGGAGAGCTCAGTGTGTGTGACAGTATTAGCCAGTGGGTGACAGCTGTGGATAAAAAGACGGCAATAGACATGTCTGGGCAGACAGTTACCGTCATGGAAAAGGTCCCTGTCCCCAATGGCCAACTGAAGCAATACTTTTATGAGACCAAATGCAACCCCATGGGGTACACAAAGGAGGGCTGCAGAGGAATAGACAAGCGGCATTATAATTCCCAATGCAGGACAACCCAGTCCTACGTGCGAGCACTCACCATGGATAGCAAAAAGAAGATTGGCTGGCGGTTTATAAGGATAGACACTTCATGTGTATGCACATTGACCATTAAAAGAGGGAGATAGTGTATAAAATGTATAGATTTTATTGAAGAGTTTAAAAAAGAGAATAAAGAGAAAATATCTATTTGTATATATACATAACAGGGTAAATTATTCCGTCAAATGAAAATTTTATGGACTGCATGTAAAAAAAGATGAAGTTTATACAGTAAAAGTGATACTACAGTCTATTTATTGAACATATTCATGACCTTGTAAACAATTAAAAAAAATCTGATCAGTCATTTGCGCCCAGTTTAAATTACTATATCACATTCCTCAAGACATTGTGATTTGTTTACGTTGCCAAGAATTAGAAAAAATGAAGGAAAAAAAAAACAGGCAAGGAATGAGAGAGGACAGTTCCATCTTCAAAAGCTTGCATGCTGCTTCAATTGTGAATCGAGAAATTCTCCACTTACAACAAAAAAGGATATGATGCTGACCAAAAAACATTCCGTTTACATATTCAGCAGAAAAACAACAACTTTCCTCTCAAGTAATTTATCTGTTTACTGTTCTAAACTTCTCAAGGTAATGTTGGAATTACATACTATGTCAAGGTGCTGTTGTCAAAGCTTTGCTGTTTATTTTTTTATCCCACCAGAGGACAAGATATATATAAAAAAAACTATATATATATATATATATATTAATATATATATATTATATATTATATATATATATTATATATATAAGACTTATTCATTAAAATGTTTCTGGGTTAATATTATTCATTTTGTATGTTGTGAAGTTGTTTGCAATATTAAACTGAAATATTTGAAGAAATAAAAATGACTATAGGCAACTGAAAAACAAAATCAATGTCGATAAAGTTTCAACAGTGCATTTCCAGGCAGGATAGACTTTATTATACAGACAGGCAGGCAGGCAGGCAGGAAGGAAGGAAGGGAGAGAGGAAGGCAGGCACACACTCATATATACACACATGCATGTGCTTCACGAACGCTGCCAATAATGACCAAATTAAAATCATGAACGACCAGGATGCTCAATAATAGTGAATGTAGTTATTTTAAAACTTTACGGGCTACAAGAAAAGTTTTAAGTAGCCAAGGAGTGAATGTATTGGGTTACACATAGCGACAGTAATAATGAGAGTGGGTGCATATTTTGCAGCTCTATCATGTGGAAAAATGCTCCTGAACCCCTTCCTGCTCCACACCAACACATTACTGGAATACAATAACTATGATACATATGAGACCTTGACATATATACATATACAGGTCTACAGCCAGCTGCATACATGATATTTCACAATTACATGAACTTTACATCACATGAGAAGCGCCTACACATACAAGAGAAGACTAGTATAAGTAGGGTATGATGGACATTAAGCATGCCTGAGTTTGACAGTGATGGATTCACCCACCCATACGTTTGTGTACATTGAATATATACATCCAAAAATGTTTTATTAGTGCATGGTAATCCCACCTTTAAATCTTTTCCTTTCTTAATGCAGCATACATTCACGGTGACCAAAAGGGGAAGGTTATGGTTTGGTATTTGGGTTAAAAGATAAGTGCAGCTTCATATAAACATTCCCTGCAGCACATCATAACTTAGTGCATTACATAGTGACAACCCCTTTCTTGCCAAGCCTAGATGCCACAGTTTAAGGCCGTAGCAAGATGACAATAAAACTACGAAACACTTCCAAATTTACCCATAATATGACATATTCCATATATAAAAAGGAAGCTACGAACCTTCATCAAAACCTTCAGTGATGTTTTGATCCTCATTTTACTTCTTCTTCTTCTTCTTCGTCAACCTGAAGGTAAGTGTCACCTCCTGAAGAGAACCGGATGTGCCATTTTGAGATCTGGAAAGAACAAACAGCTGAAAAGAGAAAACCTTTTTTTTTTACATGCACAGAGGAAAGATGTTCCACTTTCTTCTTCTATTTCTCTCGGATCCTCCAGAGGAGGCTGATGAAGATGCTGTAAGTTCCTTTTCTTATACAGAAGCTGAGAACAAATAGAGAGTCTTTACGCCGCCACCTGAGAACGATGGCAAGCATGCAACATCGAAAATGATCCAATCTTTGTGTCACTGCGACACACATCACATAAGAAGTAAAATGATCCAAAGTCATTTGATTATAGAACAGCAGTTGTTATGCCACCTCAAGATAGAACTGGAAAGATTTAGTAAAATCTGATTAACATGTCTGAGCACTGACACATCTGCAATGTATTTAAGACATTCTGAGCAACACCATTCATCATGAGCTGAAGCTTCGGGCTATTTTTCTTTAAGATTAGGTAATAGGAAGTTGACATCCACTAATCAGTTATTAAAGTAGAAGGACAAAGTAACTGAAATCACGGGTGTCTTTAAACCAGGATAAAGCTCATGTTTGCAGAAAAAGTCAGCCCGTGTCATCTTTTGTGATCATAAATCATGCATGTGAATAGATCTCACAGTGAGATGTAGTATTTCTTTAAGCCAGAGATGTGGATAAAGCTTAACGACAAAAGACAAGAGGGAAAATCTGAACATTTTTCACACAATCAATGAGCCTTTTGTGTTTAACAGAAGGGCAAAAATTGCATTAAATGTGGGTGCTACATTCAAGTGTGTTGTGCTTCTGACCACCCCCACCAGCACTCATCCAGTGACGTCACAGAAGGTGTTGTTTTTTTTTCTTCTTTTTTAAAATCTGCTGTCAAAAACAGACACTTTGTATGTCATCACCAACTGGGGTGTGGTCAGAAGTGAATCATACTCGAAGGTTTCAGCTCTCACAGAGAGCAGTGCAGCAGCAGCAGCAGTGTTTCTGCAGACTCCTTGTACTAGATTGTCAAGCTGAGCTATGGCAGCCAAACAGTGGAGGGCAGCAGAGAGAGCATTCCTCCCAGGTGTCAGCAGAAAGCCAAAGAAGGTTCTGGCTGCTCCCCTGTCACCAATACACAGGGCAGAGTGTGACAGTCCCCCTGATCTGAGAGGAGACGGTGAATGATGCAGTAACCCGCAAGTGACTGAGTAAAAAAAACTTATATATATAATATATATATTAAGTATAAAAATAAGGAAAGGAAATATGTACCCAGGCACTAAACATGTAGGAAGAAGAAGAAAAGAAATAACTTCTATTGTTCACTACAATAAGATGATATTGTGATATATTGATGTATGATATCTATAAATACTATCTACAAATAGATGAGGTTTCTGTCTTATTTGATCATATATACTCATATCTAGACATTATTTTAAGATAAATCAAGTGAAACACTGACTGATTCATGATACTTGAAGATGATGCCTTCACTGTCGGCTCACGAACATCCGTCACCTCCTGAAAACAACGCGCTGAGTTTTTTAATATTATTTTATTATTCATTGAGATCAAGACCTCTTTCACAAAGGTGACCTGGTCAAGAAAGGCAGCAGCACACGTCATAGTGGTAAAAAAAACAGAGAGTAACACACAGTTATAGATAGATTACCAATTTAAAAGCAGAGGCACTTGTTCAAAAGATTTCCAAAGGCTTCTCCGCTTTACGAGGATTACGTGAACGCACCATGACACTGGCCGCTAGCCTAGCCCGGCTAACTTTGCTAATCTGATTTATCGTCTCGGTTTAGCGCACGTAACGCCAGCCCAAGATTACCACGTTTAGTTTTTTTTTTTTTTTTACTTATCCACCGTTTAACGCCAAACCTCCACCCGCTTGAAGGATGGCATCGCTCGGGGAGCCTGTGCGGCTGGAAAGAGGTGAAGTTAAAAATCGGCTAGCTTTAGCGTTAGCTCGGAAATATTTGTTGTGATTAGCAGGGAGACGTTAGCCTAGCTCCGCTAGCGTTAGCTCGTTGTTTCCGACAGCGTAGTGTCTCATTTAGCCGGTTAATGCAGCTTTAACGATGTTTTGTAAATAGTTAACGTGTGTTGCTTTTGACTGAGTGTGCACACTGTTAGCACGGAGCCAAAACTAACGAGAGTTTACAGGCTGCATTGTTTCTCCTTGCGCACCAGCTAACTGGCTAATAACAACAACAGAGCTGGTTTGTCATGTTTGGTTAAATTAAAACCTTTGTACACTTCTGTCACACCAGCCTCATCGTAGTTACCAACAAGGACGAGCAGGAGGAAATATTTACAACAACAACGTGAATAGACTTTTATTCATTCTCAGCCACAAAAGCTTCAATTAGCTCCCGCTGTGTGAAAACAATCATTTATCTAGCTTTTTAAAAAAAACAAAACACGTTTGTTATAATGGGCTTCGGAAAACACGTGAATACAGCTGTGGCTAATTATTTAATTAATAGAGGGGACAGTGGCAATTAGCATGAGCGGATTAAGACGCTGCTGACTATTGAAATATAATATCAGCTAAAATCAGGTCATAATTTACAGTCACTGCACATTTCTCCTTTCTTACTTTGCACCAAATCACCACTGCCAATTTGCTGTATATACTTTTGTACAATATATTTTATTTACTATTGCTTTTTTGATATTTTCTTATGTACAGTTTGTTCTTTATATTTTTATTCTTATGTTGTCTGTCGTCACTGTGTGTAATGCTGCTGCTGTAATTTCCCAGCTTGGGATAAATAAAATCTATCTATCTATCTATCTATCTATCTATCTATCTATCTATCTATCTATCTATCTATCTATATTTACACACAGTATAAGCAGAATATGGGGGGCAGGTGGCTTGTTGATGTCATTTCAGATGGTTGTTATATATTTTGACAGCTGCTCATGTTTGTTTGGCAATTACTTATTTGTGAAACATCAAGCTAATGATCCCCAACCTTTGACTTTATGAAGGTGTCATATATCATTTTGCACTGTGTGATCCAGTGGCAGGCGCCGTATTGATTTAGTATATAGTTTCACAGTTTCTTTATGTATGGTAAATAAATAAACAGCGCCGTAAACCACAAGCTTCCTCACAGAGACATGGTGTTAATGCTATTAATAAAAACTACATTTTAATGATTCACCATTAATCGTTGTCATTCATTAAGGGGTGACACTGAGTGTTGGTTTACAGTCAAATTCTTGATTTGTAGTGTTATTTTAGCGCTGATTAAGCATCGATTGACCGTGTGAATGTCTCCATTTGCAGATATAAATGTGGTGTGTGTGTTCTTGTTGACAGATATTAACCGTGCTGTTGAACTGCTCGATAAGCTCCAGAGGACGGGGGAGGTTCCTCCCCAGAAGCTGCAGGCGCTGCAGAGGGTCTTACAGAGTGAATTCTGTAACGCTGTCAGAGAAGTGAGACACTTTGCCTACGTTGTCCTTTTAAACGCTCACCTGTGAGGTGTCCTTATTTGACTTTTATAGTTAATCTTATGTATTACTTAATGTAACAAAACAATGTCCCTTCAGGTTTATGAACATGTGTATGAAACGGTGGACATCAACAGCAGTCCCGAGGTCAGGGCCAATGCCACAGCTAAGGTAGGCCCCTTAAACTGTGTGTTAAATGCAGTAATTACAGTGTGTTTGCAAACGTTTAACACCACTCTGTGTATTTGTAGGCCACTGTGGCAGCTTTCGCAGCGAGCGAGGGACACTCACATCCACGTGTGGTGGAGCTGCCCAAGACAGAAGAAGGCCTGGGTTTCAACATAATGGGTGGAAAGGAGCAAAACTCACCAATATACATCTCACGGATCATCCCAGCAGGCATCGCTGATCGACATGGAGGCCTGAAGAGGGGCGACCAGCTTCTCTCTGTCAATGGAGTGGTACGTTTAATTCACTCACAACAGAATCAGAATCAAATGTCAGATTTGAAGCTTTGGCATGACACACACTTAAGTCTGATGGCAGGTACACATTTAACAGACGAGTCATGCATCTCCACATACAGTAAAATACAGTGCATGAAGGCTAAGCTGGTGTTTTTGTAAACTCAGCTTCATTATCCACCAGGTGATGAAATAAACACTTCAGCACACTGAGCTAGAACAAAGCAGCAGATGTAGTTCGTCTGGTAGAACTACATCTTAAAGGTACACTGGGAGGAGTTTATGTAAAATCTATTTGTGCAATGCTTTTCACAGGCGTAAGAGAGCATTCAAACAGGAGCCGGTACTTAATTTGAGTGTGGGAAGTCTTTGGCTGCAGCGGTGCCGGTGTCTGCAAAAACACAGCGATCTGCTGCAGAGAAGTTGACCTAGGTCCAACTTTTGGAAAAAAGTAGCCCGGCGTCACGCTGGGTCCGCCGATCAGGCCGGTCAAACCTTCACAGTCAGCCTGAAATGTCTCTGAAACTGAGACCATCCAGGTGTATTCATGGACTAAACTCTGATACTCTACCATGTTGTTTTGTTTATTTCATGTACCCAGCGTCTAAATCTGAGTCTGACTCACAATTTACGCTGAAAAATAGTGACACAAAGAAGTTTAATTTGGTTTGAGAGAAATGGAGAGTGAAGCATCGATAAAGCTGCTTAAAGTTGTTTCCTAATTGTTTCATTACCGTTTCATTCAGCACAAATAGACACAAGCCCAGCAGCTCTCTAACCCTGCCGCACAACCCTGCAGGGTTGGATTCTTTACAACATACAAGAAAGAAGTGATGAATATAAAAACAGTTAATACACCTGTGCAGACCTGGTGATGTCTTTAGCTGTAAGGGTGCAGGCAGAGCTTTCCATAGTTTTGACCACCAGCAGAATGTTTTTGTCTTTGACCGGCCGTGAGGACACTCAAACCGTGCACGGAGGGAAAGCTCAGTACTGCCAATAGTTGAATTCTTTTCCAATGATCAAAAGTTGGTGGGTGCCAGCAAACAGATATGGATGTAAACAATGGAGGATTCATAGTCTTCCAGAAATTATCTCTGGAAATGTTTAATGAGGAAGGAAATGCATTCTGCACATTCCTCAAGGATACACGCAGTATGTTTTGATGAGGCACACTGAATGTGAACATATTTATTTGTTTAAAAGACAAAACTCCACAGGGTTTGTAAAGGTTCCTTCACAATACCTCCAACCTTCAGCAGTTGTGATCGCTGATTGCTGCGTTTAGGTTGCGGTTCCAGGATCAGCCAAAGACCATTATCCAATTGACTTTGTTGCACAGTTTGGCCTCATTAAAATCTCTAAATAACAGTTTTATATGGTAAGTTGAATCCTGCTGCCAAAGCTTATGTTATGTTCACTCTAATGGCTATAAAATACTGAGATCATTCCTCCTACATACCCTGTGCTTTACAACTGCCCCCATTATATTGTTGTTTTTTTTGGACTATAGACCTATAAAAATCAGAGTTTACTACTAATGCCTCTTTGTGATAAAACCTTACGATATGTTAAACAATACGTTCCTGTGTGTTTTATTTCCAGAGCGTGGAAGGTGAGCACCACGAGAAAGCCGTGGAACTCCTCAAAGCAGCTCAGGGCACAGTGAAGCTGGTAGTAAGGTACACCCCCAAAGTCCTCGAGGAAATGGAGTCACGCTTCGAGAAAATGAGGTCGGCGAAGCGCCGGCAACAGAACAACTATCCCCAGTAGGAATTTTTCTGTGTTGATGCCCAGCTCCCATGTCTCTCCTCTAGCCTTCTGGCCATTTGTTCTGGTCTCTTTCTTATCTCCCTGCCCAAAAAACAAGCGTAACAAACATACAAGTTTAGCTTTAGTTCCTTCACACACACTGTATATTGTGCTTCAACCCTTTTCTGTAGCATTTTTAATATTCGCCATTGTAACACTGGACACTACAACTCTAGACAAACACTAGAATGATCATGATTGTCGGTGTAGGTGGTCACTCACACGTGTGCATTATTTTTGGACTGACAATTTGAATGCAACTTTGAGTGCTTTTGAGACCAACTGCACGATTCCTTAGACTGGAAAGGTAGTGTTTTTAATTCTTTTATCACAGCCACTACCAAGTGCCTCAGGGCAAACACATTTATCTTATGTACTGTGTTCACCATTCTTTCTTTCTTTTAATTACCGCTAATGAAAGGCTTGTGGCAGGAATGATTACATGCTTTACATCTGTTCTTCTCAAAGATCATTTGATTTGATATAACTACATGTAAAAACAAACAAAAAAAAAAACATTAATTGTGCAAACAAACTAAAAAGATGCAGTTTTATTTTTATCGTCGCTCTACACGCATGTTCGTGTGAGGACGCGTTAGAGGAGCTGGCGACAGTTTGAATTAGTTAAAAAAGAGTTCTATGTTTGATTAAAACTGGAAACCACTAAAAAGACACAAAAAGAAAAGTGATGGATTATCTTTAAGGTTGTTCTCTGGGCTTACCCTTTAAGTTTTCTGACGTCACGCCGCACTATAAAAAGCTCAGCAGGTACTGTAAGTGATGTAATGGGGTCTCAGCAACTTTTGAACTAAATTCTTGCCACCACAGAGACTCTCGTTTGTACTTTCATCACGGTAATAAATCAGAAGCATAAACTTTGCAGTCAGCATGACACGAGACGAAACCTGTTCAGCTTCTGATTTCATTTGTCTCGACATAAATCAAGAATGTTGTACGTGTCGGGCACATTGCTTGATGAGAAGTCAGCTACTCTTTGATTTATGCTCCAAACAGCTTGTTTGTATCATTCAGTGAAAAATAAGACATGTAGAGTGATAATATGAAACAGTCTAAGTCACAATAATATCACCTAATGTGAGCTTTCATCATCGCTCTGATGAATGAACTGGCAGATGTTGATATCACACATAATGTATATGAATACTACATATTCATCAACACTTAACACAGTGTTTAGAGGGTCATGCCATCAATCTGTTGCACTAGCATAAAGGACGTGTGTTAAAGATAAAATATGACACCTGTGCTGGGATCAAATCTGCTTTTATAATGCTTGTATACATTTAGAGAAAAGGGTACGTCAACACATTTCAAGAGTTTAGCAGAGAGATGAGTTTAAACCTTTTCTGACCCGTGTGTCACTACAGATTTATTTCCATACTTCCAGACATTTTGCCAGTTTAGTGTACTCTGTATGTAAAATAGAAACTGCACATCATGTTAAAATAAGAAAGATTTTATTACTGAATACTGCCAAACGTTCAAGTTGGTTCTGATCCTTGTTAAGCAGTCAAAACAGTGTCAATAACCTCCAATATGTTATGATATAGACTCTCCTCTCACATTTACAACACTTACACTTTTTATACTTTGAAAATGTTTGCATGTTTAGCTATCGTATTGATATTTTCTTGTATCATGAGAGAACTTCTTATGATTTGAAATATTAATGCTTTAAAAAAAAAAAAAAAACATGGTTAAGAAGCCCAAATCCTGCCCTTATGCCTACAAGCAACATGTCAATCAAACAAGTCATGCTTTTTTAATATACTTTATTATCCAGAATAAAAAAACTAAAGTTGGTATTTTCATGATTTCCCAGCAAAGGGAAGAGTCAACTTAAATATACACGACCCCTCCGTCGTGCTGTCTTACAAAATTTCATTTCAGCCGTATATTAGCAAAAGTCTTCTGTTGGCATGGTAACCACAATTTCATGTATATAGCATAATGTAATCTAGGCTTTAGCTCGCTAAGCGATATGATTGTGTCCAGTCTCCGGATCAACATGTCTCAACATAATTGAGACGGGAAGGTGGTAACATGAAACTAATGTGATACATGAGCACATGTTGTATTTAGTCAGTGTGCTCCCTGTGATCATTACTCTTCACAAATCGTGCAGAATTTTAGGACTAAGTGATCAAATAAAACACACAGTGCTGCAAGAACCGAATGCAATTAAATTATCTATGCAAGGTCATCTAAAACCTTTGGAAATATCCTGAAATGGTGCAAAAACAGCCGTCATCTTACCGCAGAATGTTACTGTTAAATTACTACTTTAGGACTGTGTGGGCACATGTCGAATGTAACAGGACATGTTCAACAATTTTGGGGCCGCTGCACTCAGACACATTGGAGTTACGACACATTTACAATGTTTGTTATTCTGACATTCTCATATCGATGACCATTAAAAGCCGTTTCAGCGATGTTAGCCTTGCTATTGAATTAACGACCGTCAGGATGCATGTAGAAGAACGGGCTCACGTGAAAGCATTAGGTGACCGAGCACACTTTAGTTTGGAGGCAGAGGATTTAGCAGAAGAGTCGGGGTGTCCATAAAAGTTGAAAGGTCTTAATATAAAGTATAATTTGTTCCTTGATTGTTCTATCCAGCTTCAGATAGCTAGATTCACCGCTTACACACATGTATAGTAAATCAGGAAAAACTGTAATGAGACTTGGTATCGGTATTGCACAGTCACACTCTCCACTGAATGTCACTCACTGACCATTGTCTTAACTTAGTTGCAACATTTTGTGAAGTAACCTTTCAACTTTCTACTCGTTTTCCTTGTCTATATATTGGAATGGTCAATAGAGTATTTTTTTATAATACTTTTCTTTTGATATTTTTCTCAATTTTTATAAGTGATTTTCCTAAAAACAAATACCAGGAATGATTGGTACTTCCATTTTGACTGTGTACCAGGGCCATATCAGCAGAGTCTCTGTGGAAAGCAGCACTGATGGAGGACGACTGCTGAGATCTCTCAGCCGCGTGGTAAAAGCCGCCTCCCATCAGGACTTCTTTTCTGGGACCTGAGCTGGTTTTTCTTTTCTTTCTAGTACCAAGACCAAACTTACATTTGTGAAACCTTTAACAAATGTTTTAGTCGGTGCTTGTTCAAGATTCTTACCTGTAGATTGTGTTGTGTTTTTTGTGTTGACTCGTTTCTTACCTTATTTACTCTGTTACATTGATGTGGAATGTAAAATGTTGTGATGTAGAACATAACAGTTGGACTGGAGGCTAAATAAACAGTGCTTTCTGACTTCTAAAGGTCTTCTTGTACCTTTTTTTTTTTTTACACTAGTTTCAGGCTTAATAACGTTGGGAACCAGTGAAAGAGGAGTGAGGACATGTAACATCGTCTTTTCATTGTTAACAGTGGCTCTTTTTTAGTACATGTTTTCTTCCAAACATGTAAAACTTGTCTGTTCTTTTAGAAGACTTACTTCCTCCCACTCTTCATAATAATTGTCATAGCTGACACACACGTATGGTAGATGTTTGATGCATCCCTACTCTTTTTGATGTGGAAGTAAATGTAAAATGTTTGCTGTCAGACACTGTTGAAAGAACAAACCCGGAATGAACTCGAATCCTCAGCTATCGAGACAAACACTTTATTTTTCTAATGGATCTCACGCATTCTCGTCGACGTGCTCTGCAGCAGCTGTGCCAATAAATATTTTCCTTTCCACTTCAGCGCTCCTCTTTCACTGCGTTGCCTTAATTGTATGAAAAGCAGGAAACTACTTCAGAGAAGGAAAGCAGAAACTTGGTGAGAGCATCGCAGCAGGGATGTGACGGTGGAGCATTCTGAAATGAAATAAAGATGAAGAATTTCATGCTCACAAACAATGAGTTGTGAGTTAGTGGTGACATTCAAACATACACGGATGAACCAAGTAGTTTCCTACATCTTTTTCCTGTCATGCCCTCTTTTGTCTGAGTTTCAAATGACTAATTCAAGTGACACTATCCCTTTTATATTTACTTTTTCCAAGTCCCGTTCTGTTGACCATGAACTGCAGAGCAGCTTGGCCACAAGTCCCCATCTTGTTCTTCACATGCAGTATTGCGTTCTGAATAAATACTAACCGAAATTTCGGCAGCTGCCATCAAATCACTCTTACTTATTTATGGTTGTCAGATGAATTCCTCTCAGCAGACGTACCTGTCATAACAGGAAAGGCGCAGGTGTCACCGATAACATTAATGATGAAACGGCTCCAGCAATTATTGCAAATGCAGAAGTAAGTGATGTGATCAGTTCCACCAGTCCTTCCCTCTGGTCATGTGCACCCTTATTTTGGCAACTACTGACATAATACGCTAAAATATCCACTCACCTAAATGATATTTACAGTTTAAAAGTCATATTTTAACATATACGTATCATCCAAGACAGAGATAGAGAGTTGGAAATGTGGTTTTAAACTGAAAGTTGAGTTGTAGCCTTTAGTGCCTGCGTCAAATGTCTGTGTTGTCCTTCAAGCATTCCCACTCTGGATATAATCACGTTTAAAAGATGCTTTCACCCGGCTGCTTCCTTACATACTGTAGATGTCTGAGAGGAGTTCTGTAACAGGAGCTCAGTGGCAGATCAGTGGCTGGTTGCCTGGAACCAAACGGCGCACGTGACAGCGATTCATTAAAGATGGTTGTTCACACTACAGCTTGAGACCAGAGCACAGCTGCTGGTTTCTCATGGTGTGGATCCAATCCATTGCAAAGTGTCGTGTCACTTCGTCTTTTCTGGCAAGCAAAATCAATCACACCCAAGGAGCAAGTCCAGCAGCAGCAGCAGGGGCTGAGGATGAAGCAGGAGGCCAAACTGGATCAGGAGCCAAATCAGCAGTTGGAGCAGACGAGGAAGAAGAAATTGATTCATGTTAATATACTGTACAGTAGAGCACACATGCACTCGCATGATGAGTTTGTTCTGAGGGAAAAGTTGGCAAGGAGACAGCAGAGAAAAAGTCTGCTCTGCATCACAAAAACATCAACTCTTCTGCAAAGTAGACAACGATATCCAAATAATACATTTAAATATATTCTATAGGCTGAAATGACAGAGACACAATCAGGGTCGGGTCAGATTACTTGGAAATGCAGTCACTGAGAACAAATTACAAAAAAATCTAATCTAACCTGAATACTTTGACAATACAATACAATACATTGGAAACATTTAACTTTATGCAAAGAAAAATGAAACCAACCACAAATATTTGAGCTCCGTAAACGTTCTACAAAACATTTTCAGTGTAGATAAAATGCACTGAAGCATCCGTCCTGACTCAACATGGTTCTTTTTTTTCTCCTGACAGGTCTGCCACAAATTAACCCTGTATGTCAGACCGGATGGGCTTTTCATAAGTTAATATAATAGAGGATTTATTATCATGAAATTTTTTGCCGTATTTTAAAGACCTAATCAATAATTTAATTAGTCCTTGACACATTTGTTATCTTATTCTTGATATTCTGATTATTTGATCCTTATTAAATGTAATCCATTACTACCTAATAAATAAATTCACAAAACTACAATAGTGACTGAATCATATATCATATCATAAGACATATCCATGTTTATTAAAAGTATTGTGTTTTTTTTTTTTAGGAAATGATGGTGGAGGTGGGCTGGATGCTATTCAGGGATCTGTTCTCCGGAGGTCTACTTGTGGTCAGTGAATTTCACATGGGACAGCAACAGTATAGTGGTGGTTTCCTAGTAAATGGACTGCTTAACATATTGAGCATGGACTGATGCATCTGTCTGGGAGTTGTCATGTCTTTATTGTATTTCATTTTCTATCTGTTAGTTATATGTTTTATGGTCAAATAAGTTGGTGCATCTTTTATCTTGACTTTGCCTTATTTTTATTTTTATTATTTATTAATTTTGAATTATTTTTCTTGTTGTTGTTCTTCCAATGTTCTATTAGCTTAATCTTGTAAAATGTGAAACTCAATAAAAAATGTGAATCATAAAAAAAAAAGTATTGTGTTTTTGCAGTGATTGGGACACATGGGTTGGAATATTATAGGTTTTTAGTCCCTTTAGTCTTTATTGTATCCTGTACAATTTCAGAATAAAAGTTTGATATTGCTGCATAGTCATAAACAGAAATGTTGCACACATTTAAGGACTGTTTTTTTAATATATGTTGGTGTTTTAACATTAATAAAATAAACCATGGTTACCAGTCGTAGAGCTGTAAGATGAAGTGATGTCGTCATCACGCACTCCGGCGCAGCAGGCGGCGCTTTACCCGCTCTCGGTGTCTCCATGGAGACGAAGAAGAAGAAGAAGCGAGGCTTCTTGCGCGTTCATCCGGTGACGTAACTTCCTTTCTGCCCGTGCTAACCTCGACGTGAACACGCGTTCGCCTTTCTGACAAGTGAGTTTGTGTTTTATACTATAATAAAACGTGTTTATCGCCGAGAGAACGACCGTGTAACAACAAGAAACGAGTAAAGGCCCGAACCCTGGCGGAATGAGAACCTTAAAAAGCGACTTTTTTAACAATATTAGTTGTTTTCAGCGCCGCAGCGTCGGTGGCTACGTGGAGCTAACGGTAGCGAGGATGAAGCGCACGCCGCCACATGGCGTAAAAAAACTGAGGCTGTGTTTATTCTGTTACCTTTAGCGACGTTTGTCCCAGTTAAACTGAGCAATCCTCACCACAGCGACTTTGTTTTACATACAAGCTCGCATGGAGGGCTCCACGGTGACAGTAGATGCTCAGAATTGACGCCTGGCCAGCAGTCATCGTCCTCATACCGCCACCAAACTGTTTCATCGGCTTAAAATCAAACCGTGAAACGTCTGAATGATACAATATTGCATATTTATAGTTGTAACACCGATATGTGAAAGCTTTTAACATGATACAACCTGCAGCTGCTCCACAGAGAGAATAAGTCAACACAATGTTGGAAGATTTCGCTGTTTGTCTGCTGGTAAAATGCAGACATGTGTACTGAAATGAAACAAATTAACATTATTTCTGCTAAAAATGTGACTGATCCTGAATGTAGCCTAAATTAAATCTGAGCCACTGCTGGATGAAAGTTTCCACAGTTTAATTTTAAATAGAAATCTTTGGTTGAAAAAGCAAGACGGCTGTGATCAGTCTGCAAGGGAGGAATGAACTTAACAATATCTGGTGTGATTAAGTACTTTAGGACAGAGATGTACATAAAATGTCACTTAGAGTTTTAACTTAAGTCTGTTTAAGTAGAACAAATGTCTGTTTCGAATATGTCGAATATAAAATGTTACCTCACTGCTTTTATTTTTTACTGTTACTGGTTCTATTTAACTGCTACTTATACATGTGTATGTATTGTTTAAAATAGGATATTCTATAGGGGAAAATTGTTAAAGTTTTGTTTTCTTGCTATCACTTACTATTTGGGAGCTGCGATAACAAAAACAATTTCCCTGGATTAATAAAGTACTTCTGAATCCCAGCAGCGCATCATGTTTGAATTTGTTAGGTACTTAAACAAATGTGTTAAGTTGGCTAAAGGTGTGCGTTTCATTTGTTTCTTCTGATGTCCATCAATTTTTTTCAGGATGCGTTACGTAGCTGCTTACCTGCTCGCTGCCCTCGGCGGCAACGAGAACCCAGAGTCCAAGGACATCAAGAAGATCCTGGAGAGTGTTGGTATTGAGGCCGATGACGCCCGTCTGACCAAGGTACACAGAGCGGTCGGCTCCTCGTAGCGTTTCAGGTGGTTGAGCAGCAGGCGACCTTGTGATCTTTATTTTTAAACACATTTCATCTCTCAACAGGTCATCTCTGAGCTCAGTGGCAAGAATGTGAACGAGGTGATCGCCACAGGTGAGTGTGCCAACATTACATTTTGTTTTTTGATTTCAGTTTTGGTGAAATCTGTTCTGTTAGTCTCTGTTAAAGCAACACCAGGCAGGATGTAAAAGTCTGATTTTTATTAATGACCAGCTTTAAAGGCGCCTTGCATTTCCTTTTTAAAATAAAGCGATAGTTGTTCTGAATGTGTTAGTCATGTGTATTAATGGATAAATTAGTGTGTAAGCTTTAATGAACCCTACGGCAGCCCTAAAGGTTCATACATTTGATTGTTTTCTTGTCGTAAGTTCATTTGTTTTTCTCAATCTTGAGTTAATTATGTTGAAATCAAATGTTTTCTTCAGATAAGAATTAATTTAAGATCTTGACAAAACAAAGACAGTCTAGTATATTAAATCATTATACTTTTTTTTTTTTTTTTTTAAAGGGTGATCACTGTATTAATAGTCTAAATAACAATATCCTTTTTAAAACGTTAGTATGACTTGGATGAATTGTTTCAACCTGGACTGTAGTGTTGATACTGAGATGCCGTAAATATTAATTATGGTGCTTTCTTATCATTTATTATAAACCTGGAGTACACAAAGCTGTGCTTGGTCCAAAGTTTATATATGATTCCAGGCAGAGGCAATAATATGTTCCCATTATGAGTCTGGGAAGACAGTAAACTTGAGCTATGTCGCTGTTTCTATACAGCTGAATGACCAGATCATATATGATAACAACAGTGTTTTTGACCTATCGTGTTTCTGGCTGCTGAGCGTCGATGTTATCACTCGTGCTTCATGTCTGCCAACTCATGTCTCCTCAGGTTACGGCAAGCTGGCCAGCATGCCAGCAGGCGGTGCCGTGGCCGTTGCCAGCTCTGCAGCTGGTGGTGCAGGCGGAGCCGCAGCCCCTGCAGGTGAGCGTTGCAGCTTAGCACCTTGTTTGTCAGCATCAATAACACTTGGCACGCGCCACCTTTGCCTTCACCTTGTACGTTAATGTGATTTATGTGCGGCCAAATGAGTTTAGTCATCATAAGTTTCTTTTTATGGAATTAAATGTTACAAATCTACATAATTTAAACCTGACAGTGTACCTGGCAGGTAGGCACAGGTAATGTAATCTGTTGGGGGGGTTTTAGTGAATGGGACACTTGCTAGAGTTTTAAGTGGGGAGATTTGAGAAACTTTCCACATTTGTGAGGACAGTGACCTCACATTAATAGAAATAAATGTGAATGATTGTATGAATGACCTCCAGTGAAGCATAACTCATCTATGTTCTGTTGATTAAAGCAGGAATTAATACGACATGCTTGTTGTTTTGCAGCTGAGGAGAAGAAGGAAGAGAAGAAAGAAGAGTCTGAGGAGTCCGAAGACGACATGGGATTCGGCCTGTTCGACTAAACTTTTCAAAAGACGAATAAACTTTATAAAAAACAATTTTTCATTCTGTTTCTTTTTTTTTTATCACTGTAAAATGCAGTGTCATTGGTATTTCCCCAGGCAGAGAAAATGATTCACTGAAGTACAGTGTGAGCTGTCTCAGGTATAAAGCAGCCACTTCAATCCAAAGTGTTTAAATGTTGAAATGATTTGCCTAGATTATACACATTAAAACGTCTTAATGAGGTGCAACCTTCCTTCAATTCTCATAGAAAATTAAAGACTTTAAAATAAATCAGGGTCGGTGCCGGACTTCCAGATTAAACAACTGAGGATTTGAGTCCTGTCATTGAACCCAGTGATCAGCAGGTGGCGCTGTTTCTCACCACACAGGAGTAAAATGGCTCACTGTGGGTCCGTGATCCAGACTGTGGTCGTGCCTGTACCTGCATTATTTACTGCTTCGGTTTACAAACACAGACAGGTGCAGTGACCTGCTGGCACGCCTGCAGCTGCACGTAGACCTGTGAGCTCGTCACGTGATCGGTGACGTCTGACACGGTGAAAGCAAAGTGCAGACAGTACAGCGACGATATGTGGATAATTGGAGGTTTCACAGTGGTCGTCGTCTCCTCCTGTGTGCAAATCGTGATCCTTGAGGAGAAACGAACGCTTCGTGGTAAAATGTGATCTGTAACAGATCTGTGGATTTGACTGTTGCTGTGGTAACTCGTATCAGGACAAATACATAGTGTACAGCCTTCTGGGTATGAGGGCAAAAACAAGCTTATAAATAGTTTATGGGTGTGGGCATTAGGGTGCATGATGCAGTCATCTACCCACTGCACTGATCCCTCTCACAAACATTGGAAGCCCTGTGAGGGTCATGTTTTTTGACTTTTCAAGTGCTTTTTTAACACACAATACATCCATCACTGCCGAGAGGAAGATAGAAAGGGAGAAAGGGCTGGAGTTATAATAATAATAAGTTTAATTTATAAAGCACTTTACATTTGAATGAAATCTCAAAGTGCTACAATACACACAAAGTATATGCACACAAGCAACAGAAACAAATAAATCACAGCAAGAGAAATCATGTTGAATACGATGTGGAAAAAAGGAAAGTTTTAAGTCCTTTTTTAAAATTTTCCAGAGTCTGTGGTGATCTGAGTTGATCAGGGAGCGAGTTCCAGAGGCGGGGTGCAGCGGCACAGAAGGCTCTGTCGCCCATGGTGCTTAGCTTGGTCCTTGGGCAGAAGAGTTTGTTAAAGTTTTTGGAGCGGAGGGATCGTGTGGGGGTTTGAGGGATGAGCAGTTCTTTGAGGTAGGTGGGAGCGTTGCCATAGATGCACTGATGGGTGAGAAGAGAAATTTTGTACTTGATTCTAGCGGAGATTGGAAGCCAGTGCAGTGAATGAAGGACGGGGATGATATGTTGACCGCCAACTGGCTGCGTGGACTTATAGCAAACTCACCAACAGTCCACAATCAGAAGGAAATGAGAAGGAGTACAGGCGAGTCATCACAGACTTTTGTCTATTCAAGACCTCCATGGTGGTTGACTTCCAGAGGAAGACACTTCAGATCACACCGGTGGTCATCCAGGGTTTGGATATCGAGATGCTTGGAGCACACAAATACCTGGGTGTTAACTGGACTGGTCCAGAAGTCGTCACCACTTATTGAGGAGACTGAGGTCCTTTGGAGCGTGCAGGACTCTGTTAAAAACCTTCT
Source organism: Larimichthys crocea (assembly GCF_000972845.2). Classification (NCBI taxonomy): domain Eukaryota; kingdom Metazoa; phylum Chordata; class Actinopteri; family Sciaenidae; genus Larimichthys; species Larimichthys crocea. The sequence continues at coordinate 10,820,923 of NC_040018.1, read as the reverse complement.
ATGACACTGTGGTGGCGTCTGCATTATCCTTTGCAGTCGTCTGTTGGGGAAGAGGATGCACAAAGATAAACAGGCCAAGACTTAAACCTCTATTCAGGACTGCCCCCTAGACTCCACAGAGGAAGTGGGGGAGAAGAGAATGTTAGCAAAGCTGATATCCATCGTGAACAACTCCTCTCACCTCCTGCATGACTGTGGAGGCCTTAAACAGCTCCTACAGCAACAGACTGCTACTCCAACCATGTAAGGAGTGCTACCACATTCCTGTCAGACTCTTCAACACCAGCGTGACTTTTTATATATATTTCTTACTTACTTGTGAACAATTTATTATTTATTATACCTACATGAGCTACTGTGACAGGTGAATTTCTCCGGTGTGGGATCATTAAGGTCTATCTTATCCTATATGATGTGTTATTATTGTCAATCTGCAAGGCAACCTGTCACTGAAGTATAAGTATACAAAGTATATAGATATAAGTATACAGGTTTAAGTATAAAGTAACAGAAAATAGAAATAGTAAAGTATAAGTAAGTACAGCACTTGGGCAAAAGTATTTGGTTATTTTTAACAGCTGCATTCCCATCAGACTCTCTTATTAAAAACACATCGCACCCTTTTCACGATAAATGAGGTTGCCTGAAAATGTGATGTGAGGATCAGTAGCAACAAATCTATTACATGGATCTTGGTGGTGAAACAAACCTTACAGAGGTGTTACTGCAGCCTATTGAAGGCAGGAAAAGACCAGTTTTTAGTACTGTGTCAATCAAATTATATTTGATTTATATATCTTTTATTTAGCTTATTTTACTTTGTTCCCCTACTTCTGAAACTAAACCCACATTGTGTTCAAATGGTCAAATTTTATGACCTCTGAGTAATAATCATCATGTGAACTTTTATTATGGCAACTAATACTTATGTCACAACAAGACGGTTAGTCATGTCCTGAACAGTATTAGTATTAGTATTAGTTAATTCCCAACTTTTCATCGTTTTGCAATGCCATTACAAAACAGCTGAGTCATGTCATGTCATGTATATTCCAGGCTGAGGCAGCAGATTCTAGCTGTTTTTTTTTGTTTTGTTTTTTTGGAGTCTGAGGATAAATTATGGATACTCTGGTATAAAAACTTGAATGTGACTTCTGATACTTTTAATATTTCCAAGTTTCCATGAGAAAATAACTAGCTGTCAGATAAATCTAGTGGAGTCAAAAGTCGAGTGTTTTCCTCTGACGTACAGAGCAATGTCAGTGTGGTGAAGTAAACTACACTATGAAGTAGCAAACAACATAAATACTCAATTAAAAAAAAGTACCACGGGTACATGTACTCAGTTACTTTTTCCTAAAAGTACGAACATAAACACACGTCCACACCTTCTTCCCGTCAGTGACGTCACGGACCGTACCATCTGCCCCATCAGCTTTATGAGCGTGGACTCCGGACGAGACCACTCAGTCTGATTTCCACTCGTTAGCGGACAGTGAAGGTTACCTGCTTCAACAGTGCTTGAACGGCAACCTTTCATCTGTCTTCAAAACCCAGGACGGGAAAAATAATCATCTTTAATCGCCCATCTTTACCACCAATAACATCTAAATTTAAAAAAAATTAAAAAATCACCTTTAAAGCGCCACCGAACACGTTTAGCCTGCTAGCTGAAAGTGTTTTCGCTAACAACGACAGCTCCTCGACATCCTCTTTGGTGAGTAATGTTTATACGTTTTCTATTCATATGTATATCTTCTTTATGGTGGCGAACATACCGTGTGTGTGTGTGTGTGTGTGTGTGTAGCAGATAGTATCTTCGTTGTTTATCTCGTCACCGCCGCTGTGGCCTCGCACGGTTTACCCGCGAGCCTTTTGATAACGGCTTTTACGTGCCAGGTGTGTGCGCGTGTACACCAAAACACCACTTCGTTCAGGCACTGTGTGTGTGTGTGTGTGTGTGTGTGTGTGTGTGTTTTACACAATTATGAGCTCACCATAATTTGTACCTCCACGCGATGTTTGACGCAGAAGTTCACGTCGCCCTTTACGTCCCCTCACAACATTTGGTCATGCGGGACAGAAATGTAGCCCCCCCCCCCCCCCCCGCTGCTCCAGATACTGACACTAACACTGAGGGGATAGTAAGTGAATAGTAAGCTTTGGTGCAGTATGCTGCTCTGTTTAGGGGGACATCGATTTCCTGTAAACAAAACAAAAAAATCTGAAAAGAAGTGGCTGTAAATTGCCTTGTTTCTTTTGTTTGTAAATGAACTTTTTGTATGTCTTTCTTTTTTTTGTATAAAACTTAGAGAAAACATGTTTTTAAAAAGTGGAAGAAAGTGAACGTGGTTATCTTTGTATTCTGGATATACCCTTGAGCCTTGGACGTTGTAACCTAACAATAATACATCACACCTTTTCTACCAATATATTCACAACATGTTACGGTATTTACGGGCAGTGTATTGTTTCAGAAGACAGCAGTGCTTATCATTTAACAACCTAAGTCTGATGTTGGATCGATGAGACGTATTTACAGGCGAATAATATGAGAGTATGCGTTTGTGGTTATTGTTATTAAAGCTGCAACATGATTTTCATAAATAATAAATCATAAAAATAGAAAAATGGCGCTTCAGATGTTGTCTCCAAATTTCCTTTTTTTTTCAATTGACCAGCAGTCCAATGTTTGATTCACAGTGATTAAACCACACATTTATGAACCGACTGTCAGCTCGAACGGTGCTCCAGACTTGTATCTGTGCCCTGTTTCGTAATCTTTGTATAGTGAGACCTTTTTTTTGTTTGTTTGTTTTTCAGAACCATGAGTTCCCAGGTGAGACAGAACTTCCACCAGGACTGCGAGGCTGCGGTCAACAGGCAGATCAACCTGGAGCTGTATGCCTCCTACGTCTACCTGTCTATGGTGAGAGTCCAGTAGGTGGATAGAGAGGTGTTCAGGCAATAGAGAAGCAGCTGAGCAGAAAAGCCAGAGAGGAACAAGAATACAGGTGGAACATGAAGAGTATAAAGAGTTATTGTATACAGATTATTTCTGTTATTACAGAGAAGTGAGTCTAGTTCCTCTTTAACCGAACTGCGTTGTGGTTATATAACCGCTGTGCTGAGTGGGCTTACAATGCGTGTGTCCTCCCACACTCTGAGTGTGCCAGCATACTTCAGATGGATGAAGAGGCACGTTTCACAAAAGTTTGGATGAGGACAGCGAGGCAGCCTACTGTCATGAATAAAAGCCACCATCAGATCAGCTACTGTCATTAAACATTAACTAGGTTTAGCTTGATACCGTGTGTTTGGACTGAGGCGAAGTGAGTGTCCGAGGCATAAAACAAAGGTTGAAGTACCTTTTGAGATTATGTACAGAGACGGGGCAGCGAGTGTATCGCCCGCCCTTCAAATGTTCTTCACTCTCAGCACAGCAGTCACATATCGATCCCACACACAGCCAGCTTCCATACCTTTTATGTGTGTGTTTTAAATAAAAAATGTTAACTCAAGCAGTAGATGTAGTGTGACCTCTTTAATGGAAGCAAACCCAGTTTTTCATTTATTAATATTACGTAGCTGTGTGTTATGTTTGGGCCACATCTTGGCCCCTCGTCTGTTTCACCTTTTTTAAGACCACCTATATTCCTCTGTTTCTTCCCTGCAGGCATACTACTTTGACCGGGACGACCAGGCATTGCACAACTTTGCCAAATTCTTCCGCAATCAGTCGCAAGAGGAGCGTGAGCACGCTGAGAAGCTAATGAAACTGCAGAACCAGAGGGGGGGAAGGATCTTCCTGCAAGACATCAGGGTATGCGCTCCGATCTAATGTGTTCTTTTCGTTTGGCGTGTTTTAACTTAAGGGTGTGAGGTTTTCTGTTTGCGGCTATCATACGGCCTGCATCAGAAAGACAAGAAGATAACAGAGGGCGTGTGTGCTGCGTCGCTTATCTATCACGACACGCAAACACAACCCTTTTAACGTTTGTGTTAAACTGTAAGCCCACTGAAGTAATCAGAAAGGTCGTCGTGGAGGTCAGGTCATTGGTCTCCTACAACCTCATTTCACATGTCTCACTGCTTTCCTGACCCGCTTTGTGTTGCAGAAACCAGAGAGGGATGAGTGGGGCAGTGGGATAGAGGCCCTTGAATGTGCCCTGCAGCTCGAGAAGAGCGTGAACCAGTCCCTGCTGGACATGCACAAGCTCTGCTCTGATCACAATGACCCACATGTAAGTATTAAAGTAGGTCTGACAGTTGCGCAGCAAAGCACCTATAAATATATTTCTTTTTCCCTGTCATATCTTAGTTTTAGAACGCTAATCTCAAATACTGAAAAGTATCGAGCATTAGATAATCCAGAAACTGATGAAATCATCTCTTGAAGAATAAAATACTCAGATCACGAGCACCTAACGTTGGAGGTGTATAGACGGATTTATTCATTGCGGTAATCTTGAAACTGCAGGTTTCTTTTCTCATTTTGTGCAGGATGTGAAAACATCTTAGGCTTTGATGTGACATTCTTACATTCTTACGATGCAGCAGAGAGCTGACATTTTGCTTTCAGCCATGTTCGGTACAAATGTCTTTAAAACCAGTGAATCAGACAGAGCTGAATCAAAAGAATGGTCAGAGAATGACTGAACTCTCTCTGCCTTTCTTTCAGATGTGTGATTTCATCGAGACACACTATCTGGATGAGCAGGTGAAGTCCATCAAGGAACTGGCAGACTGGGTGACCAACTTGCGTCGCATGGGAGCTCCTCAGAACGGCATGGCCGAATACCTGTTTGACAAACACACCCTGGGCAAAGAAAGCAGCTAAACCCCTCCACGTCACATTTCTAAAAGCTTTCTATAATATGTATATTTGTTTTCTTTTTTTGCTAGCGAATGTTTTCAAAATATGAAGCCATCTGCATGATCCTGCCTAGTGATTTCACCTTCTTATATTACTCATACAGTTATTGCCATTCTCTGTATGTTACTACAGTAACCTGTAGAATTCCCTGATCCCATAGCTGAGCCACTACATTTAAAAAGCCCGCTCTATCTTGCACTTCTTTCTGTGCTGTCAATGCCCATGTCATATCTATGTATTTGCTGTGTTTTTGCCTGGAACTGTTATTCACACCAAATAAAACAAACCCTCTGGATTCTGATTTGTCTCTTTCTTATTGTAGTTTAATGTTTAAAAATACTGAACCATTTGAATGGTTTTAATTCATCTCTGAAAAACAAAACTCACCAGCTGACAAAAATATCTACCAACCTGTTTCACTTCCTTTACCAGAGAAAACAGAACTAGGCCATCACTTGACACATTTAATAAAACTTCAATGAAGCCCAAATATTCACCTCTAAAAGTCCCTGTATGTTTATATTTCTTTGTTTTTAAAGATCTGGTAATTGTCATTGTACTTTTATAGTGAACAATGTTTTGGTTGTTGACTCCAAAGACTGGTCAATACCAATTATTTTTGTCTGAATGTGAGTCACATAATTACTGTTTTCCTTAGAGCCCGCGGTTACTAGAAAAATACCCTAAAAATTCAAAACGAGCAGCTTGATGAGAAACTAATTATGACGTTCTTGTCTGGTGGCAATATATTGCGCTGGTCTCTCTTTCGATCTTAAATTCATGGTTCCAAAGAAGTATGTCTCTTTTTGAGAACATCTCAAGAACTTGTTTCCACCCAAAAATATAGTATAGTACATTCAAAAATATACAGTTGATTCATATCTCAGCATTTCATTCCTTTCTGTGAAGAACTTGTTTTTTTGCAAGTTTAAATTCTACCTTAAATGTGACAGGATAAAGGCACACGGTGAAGACCTGAACATGAGCTGTGTTCACAGAGCCTTCACTCTGTTGAACTCATTCTGCAGTAGTAGTGTAGGTAAAACAACCAAACAACTAATACAATGAGACATGCCAGATAAAACACTGAATTTGTTGCAAAAGAAGCATAAAATATGTATGATTTGCACTGCTTTAGAAGACATAATCGGGGATTTCCACCTCAGAAAGCTCAGACATTTGACAGGAAGGATAAATGAAATGTTGGAGAGACATGCGTCATCATCAGTTCCTCTCTTTTTGTAACCACGGACATTTCTGTCAGGGACAGAGACTGTTGGTAGCTATGGTTGGTCCCACTGTCATAATAATGAAAAATATTGTTAGTGTTTTTTGGTATGATCTTAAATTATACATAATTAATAAACTTCAGTAAAGAAAAAATAAACGTTCTTATATGCACTGTAGACTGTGACTTACTTTAATGTAAAACTAAAGTATGTTTATGTGAAACTGCTTAATGAAACAGACAGACAACATTCAATGAACTTTACACTTCTTGGAAACTGTCCAAAAAATGACAACACCATCCCATCATTTATTTCCAGGAAAACAGATAAGCACTGGAACCACAGTGAAACTTTGAGGCACATTTCTGAAATAAGGAGAAAACCTAAGTGCTATAAAGCCAATATTACAAAATCAACGTGTTATCATAGTGATGATCAAACTGACTGTGGAATATATGAGCTCCCACAGCCAGACTGAGGTCTTTACGCTTCTTCAAGCTCAACCAGCACGCCGTCACAGTCTTTAGGATGGAGAAACATCACCGGTTTCCCGTGAGCTCCTATTCTGGGTTCTGCTGACAGAGTTCTGATGTTCTTTGCTTTCAGGTCGGCTATCGCAGCGGTAATGTCATCTACCTGCAACCAAGAGGGAAACAACATGTTAAGACTAACTTTGGTTAGGCCGGTACTCCATCATACTGATAATCTTTAAATGTGAAAAACATTTGACAGGTCTGAGAGGTTAAACATGTGCAACATTAAGAATCAAAAGCAGTTGAGTTATCTTATCAGCCCACATGTTATGTTTGGACTGGCAGAAGAAAACATTTTAGACAAAAAAAAGTTTGTCTGACTTTTTTTTTTGTTGTTGTTGTTTTTTTTTTCGTATACACATTAACACCAACAACCCTTAAATAATTTTTTTTAATGACATGTACTGAGAGGGAGATTTACAATTGCTAAATAAAACGAGTCAGTGCTCTCTGCTGGACAAACTAAGTAACAGTGCTTCTTTTGGTCAACATACACACCGGTCATGATGTATCTGTAATAAGCTAATATTGGTTAATTGTGCTAAAATAAATAAATGATTGTTTGTAGTGCACTAATATTCCCTTAAACTGCACCAAACATGTTACATAATGAAAGCAGCATCTCCTAGTAAAAGGTAAACGCTGAAATGAAATTTAAAACTGCTATAAATCTAAGTGTGATAAAGTGGAACAGGATGATTGCTTCACAAATGTGCTCTTATTTTTATTTTTGTGGAATTCTTTTTAAAAAGGTCCAGTGTGTAGGATTTAGTGCGATCTAACTGAGATTTCAGATTTCAACCAACTGAATACTACTTGCCTCCCCCTCAGAAACTACGGTCGTCGTGGAACTCACAAAAACGTGAAAAGCGCTGTCTGGAGTCAGTTTTGGTGTTTTGGTTTATCTGTTTTTGGATAATGTAGAAACATGGCGGAAACCATAAATTCTTATTATTCTTATAAGGTGACAAAAACACAACAATTCATATTTTTATATGAATATGCACAAAATGAAAACATACTTCTGAATATTATGTTCCATCTCTGCCATATTCTGTAAATAGATCCTGCTGAATGTTACACACTGGACCTTTAAATCCATAAATAAAACATTACACTGGTCTCATGACAGACATTCTGTCTCATCAAACAAAGGTGTAACTAATAATGTATGAATTATGCAGAAATTTCACTCAGGTGTGAAAAAAAGCTCCAACCATGAAGTCTGTGTGACAGGTGCTTAGGACCAGGAAACTACATAACACTGACTCAATGTACCCTTCTGTCTCACCTCGATACAGATGTGGTGCATGCCTCCAGACTTGTTCTTCTGTAAGAAGCCAGCGATCGGGCTCTTCTCCCCCAGAGGATGGAGCAGCTCCAGCTTAGTGTTACCGAGCTCCACAAACACCGTGTAGACGCCGTGCTCGGGCAGGGGTACCTTGTCACTCACCGTGGCCCCCAGCACGTCCCGATACAGAGCCGTGGCCTTCTCCATGTCAGGGACAGCGATGGCAATGTGGTTCAGCCTCCCCAGCTTCCAGAGCGATCCAGGAACGCCCTGATGGAGGGGTGCTGTCGTTGAATGTGCCCTCATGAGTGTGAGACGAGAACACCTGGAGAAACCTGCCACTGAAGAAACAGATTTAGAAGAAGATATGAAGAAGAAGATATACTTTATTAATCCCTCGATGGGGAAATTATTTTTTCACTCTATTTTTTTATTTTTACATGCATTTTGAACCCTGAGACACACACACACACACACAGTACAAGGGCATAGACATGCAAATGTGGAGAGAGATGGTGGAGTGATGGGCAGCCCCCCTGAGGAGCGCCCAGCGAGCAGTTAGGGGGGGGGTCGGTGCCTTGCTCAAGGGCACCTCTCCAGCTACCAGTCCACCTTCCATATTTTGGGTCCATGCTGGGCTTGAACCGGCCACCCTCCAGTTCCCAAGCCAAGTCCCAATGGACTGAGCTACTGCCGTAATATTGTGATGGAACATTAGACCTAAAACTAAAAAGGTTTTAGATACAGCTCTTTGCCTTTCAAAGTTGGACATTATCTCAATATATGTTTGATGTTTACAGAGTGTCCCCAAGACATGTTTATCAAATATTCTAGATGCATAGACCTTTTTCACAGCAGCCACTTTGACATAGTAATAGTAAGGTGAGAGCAGGTGTTTCCAATGATACTAATTAAGGTTTCGTTGCAGCAGTCTTTCCAGTGAGCCGACATGCAACACAGCACCACCCTGAACTAAACCTTAATTAGTATCATTGGTAACACCTGTGTTTACCTGTTATTTCATGTCAAACTGGCTGCTGTGGAAAAAAAAGGTCTATTGTGCATCATTTTACACACATTTCCCCAAAGCCATATATGGTACCTTTGCATGAAAGCGTTTCATTCACTAAATTCTATCATAGGTATCCAGAAAGTACAAAATGAAAAAAGGTTCAAATTTCTCGTACACATTGAAAAAAACATGTGTACGTTGGTGAATATAAGACAAGACTGTGACAGAATCATATTATTGTATTGTATACAGTGACTGCATTCAGTCAATGTATCTTTGCATGCCTTCAGATAAAAGAAATATTTACTTTATTGACACAAAACACGAAACGTATCCTGCACCTGACCGCGTCAACAACACGACCTCACGGTGTAACACTTGTAACTTGTGACGCAGCTAATATTAAACAATAAACCAGAGGTCGACCATACTCATATCAGTTTAAAAACATACGTTTGCTACTTAGATAATTATTGACACAAACCAACCTGCAACCTTCAGCACGGCGGACGCCATGTTCGTATGTCGGAACCCAAACTAGCAGGGGAAGAGTTTCTCGTAGAGCCTGTTTACCTGCGACACAGACGGACCCACGTGTGTGGGGGAAAAGATGGCTAGTGGAGAGGTGTGGAGCGTGCTGGAGGAGTGTGTAAAGAAAATAAATGCCATCACAGCACAGCCGGAGAACTTTCTGAGGCAAGTGTTTGCTGTCTTCGTGCCAGTGTTGTCGGAAAATCTGTTTAAACGTCGTGACGACGAGGAGAAGAGGTCCAGCGAGCTAACTGTTAGCTCGAGCTAAGTGCATGCAAGCTTGTAGCTTTCATCGTGTTTTGCTAAATGGAGAGCGAGCTGTCACAGCCAGACTCTTTGATACTTTCAGCAGGGTTTGTTATGTTGTGGCGACGTTACTACGTGTCTGAAAAAACGGACGACAAAAGCAGAAATCACAGTCGGACATGGTTACTCCACGTTTATCAATGTGGAGCACAGCCACCACAGAAAGCTCAAACATGCATCCACCCTTTCTGTCAGCGTACGAGCCTACAACGTTAATATAGTTGCGTTTTAGATTAGTTAGTACAATGAGTACAATACCATCAGATGCTGCATGTGATGAGGATGGTGTGGTTGTGACACATGATAATAAAGTAAGATAATGAGCATCAAAATGTCAGCGTGGCCAAAGAGGAACAAAACTTGAATGACAAAATCTTTTTTTAAGAGGCAGGACCTATAACTTATAACAGGAGTTATATTCATTTATTTACGACGTTTGAAGTTCATCCAGTGTCACAAAACGTCTTAGATAATCAGATGTAATGTAGGCTGAGGCTCTGTAATATGTGTCTGAACTCACATAGTTTTTAAACTAGTGAAACACTGAAGTGCCAGAAAGCATGAATGAATGGAAGATCCACTAATTCAAACTCATATCTATAAAATACATTGAAGGTTTGATTGAAATTGTTAAGCAGAGGTAAGCCACCAAGATTCTGACCATCTTGTCTCTCATTCAGTGTAATCAGTAGCCAACGGTCTAAAAAATAATTTTATTATAGATAAATAAATTTGAAAAAAAACACCCTCTTGGCTTTAATAATAAAGCAGACTTGTTGATACCGATTGTGTTTTTCCACCTTTTTAGCCTTCAAGATGGAGTGGCAGCAGACTTCACCTCGCTCACTAAGACCCTGTATGACCTCCACAAAGCTCAGCAGCCTGCAGGTTACAAAGGCAGCCCGTTGGCTCAGCTGGTGGTGGAAAACTTTGATGAAGAGCAGATCTGGCAGGAGCTGGAGCTGCAGAATGATGCTGTACTGGAACACTTTAAAAATGCCACAAATAAGGCATTGACAGATAAGACATTAACATTGCTAGCTGAGGAAGAAGTTAGTGATGGGGAAGAAGTAGAGACCGATAAGGAAAATGTTGATGAGGAGGAAGAAGAGGAGGAGAAGGAGGAGGAGAAACTACACAAACAGTCTAAGAAAATGGCTGCAGAGGCAGAGGACTACACAGATGAGGACTCTGACTTAGATTTTGACGTGGATGCTCTGGAGAAGCGAGAGAAACAGAAGAAGGATATTGGAAGGAAAGGCTCCAAAACAAAGGTGGTCCCCTCTGAGGTTGATGATAAGTTCTTCAAACTGTCAGAGATGGAGTCGTTTCTTGATGATATGGACAAGCGAGAAGGAAAGGATGATGGGAAAGAAGATGACTTAGACTATTTCCAGGACCTGCCCTCTGATGAGGACGAGGATCTCGACCTAGAGCAAATACTCTCTTCGAAAAAGAAAACAAAAACCACTGTATGTCTTTCATCTCTTATTCTCACCTGTTTTATTGTGTCCTGTACAGAATACAGGAAATATATGATTATTGTTTATATCGACAGGCAAAGAGTTCCAGGAATCTCAAGTACAAGGACTTCTTCGACGCTGTGGATAGTGAACCAGCTAGAGCAGATGACCAGTCAGATGGCGAGGATGACAGCATGGATGAAAGCCAGGAAGAAGGCGAAGAAGAAATGGATGACGAGGAAGATGATTATGATGGTGAAGAGGAGGGTGATGATGAGTAAGTGTGATTTAAAGTTATGTAATGCCTATGATTACGTGTGGGAGAAGCACATTTGGTCGATAACAGCATGTTTGCGTGTGCACTTTGCCAGGGATGAAGAGAGAAGTCGGTCCAAAGCATCTCATAAGAAAGTCACCTTTAACCTCTCTGGGGACGAGGACAGCGAGGGAGAGGCCATGGAGGAGATTTTTGGAGGAAAAAGTTCAAGCTCAGCAAAGTCTGAGTCAAAGTCATCGTTTGAGAAACGTCAAGAAAAGGTAACCAGGTTTTAAATGAAGTTCATTTGCCAGTTTGTGTGGTCATAATTAGTACATTTAGTTACATTAAATATAGACTATAAATGCATTAATATAGAAATACTGGATATAGTTTGAAATGTTTTGATTCAGGTGCCAAAAACAAAACTTTATCCCTCACATTGAGGATTCAAAAAAGTTTTTATTTTTTTTTATAAAATCACATTTTTATGTTTAATGAAATAAGCCAAACGTCTCTGATGTGTAACAGGAAGCAGCTGTACTATAATATGACTAAATGAAATGCAAAATTTGCTCTTCAATTAAGAATTATTTAATCAGTAGAAACAAGGAAGATGACTAAGAATCTGACTAAACATTTGATGCCAAATTTTGGTTCTTGACTTTTTTTTTTCGATACTCCGTGCTAAAGACACATTTCTGACAAAGGTCCACTCCAGCCCACTAGTGAGAGATGTTTCAGTTTTCAATAAAATGCCCTAAATGTGTCGACTGGACTTCCAAAACTACATGTGTCTAAACGTGTTGTGCCATTGTTATGACAGCAGACTAATATAATGTTGAAATTGCATTTTTATTCTGTTTTGTTCGGCTTTTCTGTGAATGGATGGTTCATTAATTGTGGATGGAGGTGTTATTGTTTATAACTTATTATGCAATGGTTTTAGTGGTCTGGTAACTTGAGACTGGTCTGTGTGTGGCCCCTGGATTTAAATGAATTAGACACTCCTGGTCTTAGAGGTCGAGTACAAGAAATCCATGTCTTCTCTTTCTCTCTCTGCATGTTTGAACCTCCTCGTGCTGCATTTAATTCAAACTTCAAACTGACATTGTTAGATTGCCATCATGACACTTACATAAAAGTTACCAGGGAGCTTTTTATGACATGAGAGTGACATGTTAAATTACTATTAGGTTAATATAAACGGAGCATCCCTGTGAGGGAAGTGGGAATTGTTCCAATCGATGGGGTTTGTTGCTTATCCTGAAGCAACACACCCCAACCAATGTAAGCCCTTGTCTTGTTTTAGTGCAATGCTGCTTTCTGTCTGAACGCTTGCTAATAGTGTCTGTTTGATCCTGTTGTCACTCTAACCTGCAGATGTCAGAGAAGATCAAGGAGCTGGAGACGGCAGCTCTAGCAGAGAAGCCCTGGCAACTGTCTGGAGAGGTGACAGCACAGACCCGACCAGAGAACAGCATGCTGGAGGAGGACGTGGAGTTTGAGCAGTCATCCAGGATGGGTGAGTGACTCCAGTGTTATGTTTATGTTGTTTGATTAATGTTACAATTGAAACAGTAAGAATTTCTTTTAAATCAGACAACATTATTTTACCTTTGCTCTTTTAGCTCCTGCTATCACAGAGGAGACCACACTACAGCTGGAAGACATTATCAAACAGAGAATTAAAGACCAGGTCAGTCAGAGTTGTGTTTTGTCTGAAGAGTGATCAGGTGTGGGGTTTTTTTTTGTTGTTTTTTTTTTTTGCCTCATTATAACCCAGTGCCTTTGACTTGTGTTTCTGTAAGGCCTTTGATGATGTGGTCCGCAAGGAGAAACCCAAAGAGGAGGTGTTTGAGTACAAGAAGAGGCTAACGTTGGACCATGAGAAGAGCAAGCAGAGTCTAGCAGAAATCTATGAGCAAGAGTACCTCAAACAGAATCAGGTTTGACTTTTATCTTCTTTTCACTGTTACTACTACAACAGACATGAACCTGTGCTGCATCTATTTTTACATCTTGTTTTCTACTTCAGCAAAAGACAGAGGAGGAAGAGAACCCAGCCCATGGAGAAATTCAAAAACTTATGGACACACTCTTCCTAAAGCTGGACGCTCTCTCCAACTTCCACTTCACACCCAAACCAGTAAGTTTTGCCTGATAGAATTTGGCTGAAAGTTGCCCAATATATAATATATGTTTAAAATATTGAGTTTGACTAAACCCCCAACCCTTATTTAGTGAAAATCTAATTTTAATGCATTAAATGTAAATACATAACTTGCTATCACCTCATAAAATGGGTTATCTGTAAGTAGAGAATTGCATTAAAAATAGAAAAGTTGTACATTTAAACCGATCATTTGTGCATATCCTTGTGAAAATAATGTACTGTAAATAGTAGCAACCTGGTACCTAAATGTTGACCTTTGTCCACAGCACATTCCAGAGGTCAAAGTGGTCTCTAACCTGCCGTCCATTACGATGGAAGAGGTGGCTCCAGTCAGTGCTAGTGACGCTACGCTGCTCGCACCAGAGGAAATCAAGGTTTGCCATCAATGCACCTTCAGACATTTATTTTGATCTCGGTATATTTAGTTTACACCGTGTGTCTAATAATAATACTCTCCTCCAACCAAAGGAGAAGAACAAAGCAGGAGATATACTGGGTGCCACTGAGAAGACGTCAACAGACAAGAAGCGTGAGAGACGCCACAAGAAGAAGGTGAAACGTCTGAAGATCAAGGAGAAAGAACAGAGACAGAAACTCAAAGAGGCTAGTACGACTGGAGAGAACAAAAAGCCATCAAAGACCGAAGTTGCAGAAAACCTGAAGAAACTCACAAAAGGTGGCAAAGCCACGATACTCAAGGTAAGTGTTGTCTCTGCTGTTTCTCACGTTGCAGAGAGCAGAACACAATTCAGCACCTGTATTTGGAAGTAGAAGACTAGGAAATCAATATTATCCTGTAGAGTTAGACATTCGTTCTTAGATAATACTGCGTGTGTCCCTGAGGTGGCTCTGTTAACATGGCGTTCCTCTGTTTCAGGACGAAGGAAAGGACAAGGCTCTGCGGTCGTCTCAAGCCTTCTTCTCTCAGCTGCAGGATCAGGTCAAAAGTCAGATCAAAAGTGCAAAGGACCCGTCTTCGAAGAAGAAGAAAAACAAAGAGGTGTCTGTCAGCAAACTCAAGTTATAATAAATGTGACGGTTTGATGTGGAAAATCAACTTTTTATTGTACAGATTCTTTATATTCAAATCTGAAAGTCAAATCTTGTTAAATGTTTCCCTTTTCCTTAAAATAAATCAAGTGCCCAGATGTGTTTGTGTTTCTTTGGTAATATGAATAATATTTTCAACTGTAATAAATGTTAATTCACATCAGAGCTCCTTCTTTTGTGTAAACATGAATGTACGCTACCTGTATGAAGACCCACAGTTGTGCATAACTCTAGTATGAGTGGTAGAAAATCATACAAGAGAAAATGTCACTGCAAACAAACATGTTTTTATTTGTTTTCTGTGGGCGCAGAACAGGAGAAATTGTAAAGATCAGTTATTCAGAAATGTCTGACTAACAATCTAGGGTTAGGGTTATGTGTCTAGTATA
This sequence comes from Larimichthys crocea, assembly GCF_000972845.2. Classification (NCBI taxonomy): domain Eukaryota; kingdom Metazoa; phylum Chordata; class Actinopteri; family Sciaenidae; genus Larimichthys; species Larimichthys crocea. The sequence goes on along the minus strand of NC_040018.1, from coordinate 10,805,811 downwards.
TGTGTATCTATTTAAGCTGTTGAACAAAATACTCATACATGTACATCAGTATTACTTGAATTGTGTGAAATTATAATGATTAATGATTTTAGTTTGAACCACCTACAACTGATGATCTGATACAGTTGTTATTTCACACAGTGAGAGATAGAATAAATGGTCATGTCCTTAACATGAACAAATAACACAAGGCAATAATGAGCCAGTAACATCTTTCCTGCCTCAGTGTCAGGTACTGTGAAATATACTGAACTAGAAAATTTCTAAAGAAATTTTAAGTGTGCCTGACTCTGGCCCTGTCACCCCCATACATTATTACTGACACCGCTCAGCAAATTCAGTACTAGAAAATTCCCGCAGAAATGTTGAGACTGACGAGTTTGCTGTTGCCGGGGGTCTGTATTCAAAAAGCACACCTCAAATAGTCATTTTTAACATGTTTATTTAGACACAGGAGCATGAGAGGTTTTAAAGAGTGTGCTCTTTCAGGCACACTCAATGACTGGTTCCAACTACCAGTGACAGAAGAAAACTGAGATACTTAATAAAGGAACACAAAAAGTAAAAGTAATACCAAAGTGTAAGAACAAGTCCTACGTTCAGGAGTTTACTCAGACTTACATAGATCTGTTATAGATACATATTACAGGCTGATGATATGCTTTATATGAAAAATATTTATCTGTCAAATAACCAGTAACTCTGGCTGTTTAAATAAATGTAGTGTAACGTAAAGTACAATATGTTCCTCTACACCAGGTGTGTCCAAACTTTTTATAAGGAGAGCCAGATTTGACAATGCGAAGACGTCCAGGGGCCAATACTAACATTTAAAAATGAAAAAACTACCAATGAAAGTTACATACATTTCATTGTCACAGTTTTAAAAAATCATTTCTTTAATGGCAGTGTAACCAAATCTAAACCAATCGGTCTAAAAAACAAACATCTGAAGTCAGATAGCAAAGAATAACTTGTATGGAACATGTTAAACTTGCATGAATTTGATACAAAGTTTTATTATTATTTTAAACATGACTTATTATGAGTAATGCAAAGTCTGTTAACATTTAAGTTTAAAAAGTATCACTCTTGCTTTTCTCTTTAACAAAATCATTCAGAAAGTAATATTTTGTGTCACATCTACAGATATATAACACCAGATTTTTTGTTTGTTTTTTCGTTTATGTTCTACCTTAGTACTTGTTTTGTAAATCTCCACATTCTTAAATCTTCACATTCACATTTAGTACTTTTTGTAAATATGTACACTTGTGTTTCCCTCCTTGATTCTATTTTTCGCTGCTGTTAACAAGTGAATTTCCCTGTTGTGGGATAAATAAAGTATTATCTAATCTAATCTAATCTAATCTAATCTAATCTAATCTAATCTAATCTAATTAAAATGCTTCATTATCTGTTGAAGAATGGAGATATGGAGGAGGCAGTGGAAGAATAAAATAAGGAAAATATCTAATCTGTTGTTGGGAATGGACATTGTGACCTAATACTCAGTGCACAGTAAATTGCTGACAGATCAGTAAGGTTTATTTATTTATGTTATTCATTTATTTATTTTTTGTTGTTGTTTATATTTTCCTGTCTGCATTTATTTTATTGCTTATTTCTCTTTGTCCTTTTCAGTATTGTTAAAGTCTGTGCTATTGTTTTCTGTGCTGCCAAATGTTTGGGATGTTCGAGATGTTGTAACTCAAAAAACCAATAAATATATGTTTAAAAAAAAAATGCTTCATTATGTCAACCAAAAAAAAAAAAAAAGACAAATCTGTCAGCCGTATGATATCTGACAATCAATTGCATTGTCCTATTTTAACCTGTTTTTAATGTTGTATTCTTGTCATTTGATATATTTTATGGTTGTTTTTGTTTCTGTTATTTGCTGTCTACTCTCATTTATTGTACGGTGTCCTTTGGTGACAGAAAGGCGCCTATGAAATAAAATGTAGTATTACTGTCATTATTACTACCATATCTGCTACTGTGGTCATTTTATAATTCATTGTGATTCATTGTCATTTTGTCAATATGTTTGTGTTGATTTGGCCTGTACATGTGACATCCATTGCACGTCTGTCCGTCCTGGGAGAGGGATCCCTCCTCTGTGGCTCTTCCTGAGGTTTCTTCCACCTTTTTTCCCTGTTAAAGGTTTTTTGTGGGCAAGTTTTTCCTCACTGGAACCAGGGGTCTAAGGACAGAGGGTGTCACTCCCTGTACAGACTGTAAAGCCCTCTGAGGCAGATGTACTTTGTGACTTTGGGCTATACAAATAAAATTGATTTGATTTGATTCATTATTATTATTATTAATCATAGCAGGCCACAAATAATATATTATAAAATATATTATACTTGTGAAGTGAAGTTCAGGGTGAGTCTGTATGTTTGACACTGAGCGTGTAGACCACGCCCACCTGGGGGGAAAACCTGTGACGTCACTGAAAAGCATCACGGAAGTGAACTAGGCGTCGAAGCGGACAGACACAAATAAGTTGGTGTGTCCGTTTGATTTACGCACACAGGTAGGTCACTGCCAGCTTTGTTCATCACTGTCGGCTTGAACTGATCAGAGTCTTCGAGCTGCTTTGCTCTGTCGTCGTCACTTTGTTTTGATTTCTGCTCGCGTGAAACCGAGAGCTAGGTGAGTTAGCTAGCGCCGCCGATGACAGCACAGCAGACTGGTAACAAAGCGAAGGCTGCAGAGCAGTCAGGGTGGACAACACGGGCAGACTTAACGCGTCTGTGTCGGTATTCTTAAGTAATGAAAAGAAACTAGGCGGTAACATTTAAAGCAGCGTGACTTTAGCTGTCCGTCGCGTCGGGCTAAAGCTAAGCTAACTGCCGTTAAACGTCCGCGGTGACGTAGTTTCGCGTGCTAACTTCCATGTTTTCACGCGTGCCGTGTTTGTTTGGACTGAATGTGCGGAGTCATCCTGTTCAATGGGCTGCTCACGCTCACATGATGAAGTGACTCACCGTGTCAGAGGTGGGGGCGAGGTTAGATGGGCTCTGTGGGTCGGTTTCGGT